>NW_025746447.1:2500-10000 GCF_021184085.1 Oncorhynchus gorbuscha
AGGGAGGGGGGAAGAGATGAGGGATGATGGAGGGAAGAGATGATGGAGGGAGAGAAAGAGATGAGGCAGGAGGGAAGAGATGAGGCAGGGAGGGAAGAGATGAGGGAGGGAGGGAAGAGATGATGGAGGGAGGGAAGAGATGAGGGAGGGAGGGAAGAGATGATGGAGGAGAGAAGAGATGAGGCAGGGAGGGAAGAGATGAGGCAGGGAGGGAGATGAGGGGAGGGAGGGAAGAGATGAGGGAGGGAGGGAAGAGATGAGGGAGGGAGGGAAGAGATGAGGGAGGGAGGGAAGAGATGAGGGAGGGAAGAGATGAGGCAGGGAGGGAAGAGATGAGGGAGGGAGGGAAGAGGGATAGGAGGGAGGAAGAGATGGGAGGGAAGAGATGAGGCAGGGAGGGAAGAGATGATGGAGGGAAATGGAAAGTGAAGAGAAGGGACAAATGGAGAGTGGAAGGAAGTAGAAAGGAGAGTGGGAGGAATTAGAGAGAGAGGATGCCACCATCATCACCATCATCGTCATCATCACCTTCATCCTCATTAATTTCATCATCATCATTAATATCATCATCATTATCATCATCACCTTCATCACCACCATCATAATCATCATCCTCACCACCTTCATCACCATCCTCACCAGCTTCATCACCACCTTCATCATCCTCATTAATATCATCGTCAACATCATTAATATTAATATCATCATCATCATCCTCATCACCACCATCTTCATCACCACTCATCATCATCATCATCATCATCATCCTCATCATTAATATCACCATGATCATCATCACCAACATCATCATCCTCATCATTAAGATCATCATCATCACCACAGAGCAGCAGTGTAAAAACAAAGGGGGTCAATGTACAGTGGCTTGTGAAAGTATTCACCCACCTGCTATTTTTCCTATTTTGTTGCCTTACAACCTGGAATTTAGGGTTAGACGTGCACCTGACGACAACTTCCGGGGAAATTGAGGACGCGCAATACAAATAAATCATCAGAAAAATGATGGATGTTAATTATGGCACACCTCGACAACATCCGGTGAAATTGCAGAGTGTGAAATTCCAATTACAGAAATATAAATATTTAACATTCATGAAAACACGTGTTCTGCATCAAAATAAAGCTTAACTTCTTGTTAATCCAGCCGCTGTGTCAGATTTCAAAAAGGCTTTACGGCGAAGACACACCATTATCTGAGAACAGCGCCCCGCATACAAAACCATGGAAAACATATTTCAACAAGGCAGGTGCGCCACGAAAGTCAGAAATAGCAATATAATAAATGGCTTACCTTTGATGATCTTCTTCTGTTGGCACTCCAAAAGGTCCCAGATACATCACAAATGGTCCTTTGTTCGATAATGTCCTTCTTTATATCCCCAAAACTCAGTTTAGCTGGCGCGCTTCAGTCATTAATCCACCGTTTTCCCTCCATCAAAATAGATAAAAAATGAATCCCAAAGTTACTAATAAACTTCTCCAAACAAGTCACACTTATTTTCCAACATAATTTTCAAATAAATTCATTAAAATTCCTACAATGTGATTTTCTGGATTTTTTTTTTTCTCATTTTGTTTGTCATAGTTGAAGTGTACCTATGATGACAATTACAGGCCTCTCTCATCTTTTTTAAGTGGGAGAACTTGCACAATTGGTGGCTGACTAAATACTTTTTCCCCCTCTGTATGTTCCCCCTGTTGATGATGCTCATGATATATTAAGGTTGAACCAAAAATGAAAATGAAACACAAAATGATTATGTGAAATTGAATGAAACGTGTTAATGCTAATATGATGTACAATATTTCAATATGATTCTATATGATAACAATAGCGTAATATATTTAATATGCCAAGTACAATTTCACTAATTAATTTTGATTAACTTAATTATTTTAATTCACTTAATCATTATGACACAACCCTCAGTACTGTCATTGGTTACACTAATTGCACTGTGTGTCTACATAACCTGGTTCAAGTATGTATTACCTTGAGGAAGGCACAGTGATGCTGAAACTTTGGTAAATACCCATTAAATTGCTGGGAGATTATAGATGGAGTGTGCGACTTTCTTTATTTTGATAGTTATAGTTTATTCCACATGAGTTAGCACCTCCACACAAAATATTATTCTGGGTGTGTGCCAGCTCATGTTTATCAACATTTAAATGTGTCCCCTTAGACCACTCAAGTGTTTCTTTGGCAGCATGCTTAGGGTCATTGGCCTGCCGGAATGTGAACCTCCATCCCAGTCTCAAATCTCTGGAAGACGGAAACAGGTCTCCCTCAAGAATTTCCCTGTATTTAGCACCATCCATCACTCCTTCAATTCTGACCAGTTTCCCAGTCCCTGCCGATGAAAAACATCCCCACAGCATGATGCTGCCACCACCATGCTTCACTGTGGGGATGCTGTTTTCGGGGTGATGAGAGGTGTTGTGTTTGCACCAGACATGGCGTTTTCCTTGATGGCAAAAAGCTCAATTCCAGTCTCATCTGACCAGAGTACCTTCTTCCATATGTTTGGGGAGTCTCCCACATGCCTTTTGACAACACCAAACATGTTTGCTTATTTTTTTCTGGCCACTCGTCTGTAAAGCCCAGCTCTGTGGAGTGTACGACTTAAAGTGGTTCTATGGACAGATACGCCAATCTCCGCTGTGGAGCTTTGCAGCTCCTTCAGGGTTATCTTTGGTCCTCTTGTTGCCTCTGATTAATGCCCTCATTGCCTGGTTCGTGAGTTTTGGTGGTGGCGGCCTCTCTTGGCAGGTTTATTGTGGTGCCACATTGTTTCCATTTTATTATAATGGATTTAATATATGCTCTGTGGGATGTTCAAAGATTCAGATATTTTTTTATAACCCAACCCTGATCTGTACTTCTTCACAACTTTGTCCCTGACCTGTTTGGAGAGCTCCTTGGTCTTCATAGTGCCACTTGCTTGGTGGTGCCCCTTTCTTAGCGGTGATACAGACTCTGGGGCCTTTCAGAACAGATGTATGTATGCTGAGCTCATGTGACTGATCACGTGACACTTAGATTTCAGACAGGTGGACTTCATTTAACTAATTATGTGACTTCTGAAGGTAATTGGTTGCACCAGATCTTATTTAGGGGCTTCATAGTAAAGGGGTGAATACATATGCACACATCACATTTATTTATTTTTATTTTTTTCAATTGTTTGAAACAAGTATTTGTTTTCATTTCAATTCACCAATGTGGACTTTTATGTGTACGTCCATTACATACAATCCACATTAAAATTTAAATTAAATTACAGGTTGTAATGCAACAAAATAGTAAACATGCCATGGGGTTGAACATTTTGTAAGGCACTGTAAATAGTGGCAATTTGAATAATTGTTAAGCAGTCTTATAGCTTGGGGTAGAAGCTGAGATTTTTGATCTAAGACTTGGATCTCCTGTACTGCTTGCCATGCGGTAGCAGAGAGAACAGTCTATGATTTGGATGACTGGAGTCTTTGACCATTTTTTGGGCCTTCCTTTGACACCGCCTGGTATAGAGGTCCTGGATGGCAATGAAGCTCAGCCTCAGTGATGTACTGTGCCGTATACACTACCCTCTGTAGTGCCTTACGTTAGATACCGATCAGTTGCCATACCAGGCAGTGATGCAACCGGTCAGGATGCTCTCAATGGTGCAGCTGTAGAACATTTTGAGGATCTGGGGAAATCTTGCCAAATCTTTTCAGTCTCCTGAGGGGGAAAAGCTGTTGTCTTGCCCTCTTCATGACTGTCTTGGTGTGTTTGGACCATGATAGTTCATTGGTGATGTGGACACCAAGGAACTTGAAACTCTCGACCCTCTCCACTACAGTCCCATCGATGTTAATGGGGGCCTGTTCGGCCATCCTTTTCCTATATACATAGGTTTCCCATTTTTCCAGGTGGGAAAGGGAAGTGTGGAGTGCAGTAGAGATAGTGTCATCTGATGAGCTGGTCCAATAGGAAGTGTTAATTTACATTCCCAAAAACACCTGTTGTCCACCATTTGATCCATAATGAACAAAGCCTTGTTCCACTGGGAAAATTACATCAGGAGCAGCTGGGTCCCATCCAGGTAACGAGGTCGTCTGTCTGAACACACGCGCACACACACACACACACACACACACACACACACACACACACACACACACACACACACACACACACACACACACACACACACACACACACACACACACACACACACACACACACACACACAGAACACACACACACGCACACACACACACCAGATAACGATACCATCTGTCCAGACATGTGTCTGTTTGATGTGTGAGATGCTCATCGATGCTCAACTAGCAAATCCACACCTGTGTGTGTGTGTGTGTGTGTGTGTGTGTGTGTCTGTTTGATGTGTGAGATGCTCATCGATGTGTGTGTGTGTGTGTGTGTGTGTGTGTGTGTGTGTGTGTGTGTGTGTGTGTGTGTGTGTGTGTGTGTGTGTGTGTGTGTGTGTGTGTGTGTGTGTGTGTGTTAAAACACAATCCGCCATTGAAGTGACTCTACTTTAAGAAGTAAACGTTACTAATTATCATATCTATTTAGATACTGAGGATGTTGCTTATTTAATCTCGTTAGTAATGCCAGATGTGTTGTTGCACTTTAGTTTTGTGTTGTGATGCTTCAGGAGTTTTACAGCAGACAACTTCAACCTGACACTAGAACATTCCCCAATTCATGTTTATATGTATGCTGTATGTTTATATTCACTAAATGGTAGGTCTTGCAGGCTGTCCCAACACATGATAATGTACATGTATGTAATCTCCCAGATGATCTAACATAGAGCGACTTACAGGACCAATTAGGGTTAAGTGACTTTGCCGAAAGGGCACCTCGGCAGATTTATCACCTCGTCAGCTCTCGGATTCGAACCGGCGACCTTTGGGTTACTGGCCCAATTCTCTTAACCAAGGCTACCTGACATAAAACCCCATTTTAATAGTGTATTTTATTTGACACTAAAACGCTGTATTCTACACCAATTCCAAGAGAAAAAAAACATAATTTGTTCGATAACAAATGTTCACAGGGGACCCCGACCCCAAGCTTTCCTGGACCACACAGTGGAGCACAACGGAGACTCTCTGGCTGTATTTACACAGGAAATCAATCACAGTCCAATCCAGACTGGTCTTCCTCTGTAGAGATCAATCACAGTCCAATCCAGACTGGTCTTCCTCTGTAGAGATCAATCACAGTCCAATCCAGACTGGTCTTCCTCTGTAGAGATCAATCACAGTCCAATCAAGACTGGTGTTCCTCTGTAGAGACCAATCACAGTCCAATCAAGACTGGTGTTCCTCTGTAGAGACCAATCACAGTCCAATCCAGACTGGTCTCCCTCTGTAGAGATCAATCACAGTCCAATTCAGACTGGTCTTCCTCTGCAGAGATCAATCACAGTCCAATTCAGACTGGTCTTCCTCTGCAGAGATCAATCACAGTCCAATTCAGACTGGTCTTCCTCTGCAGAGATCAATCACAGTCCAATCCAGACTGGTGTTCCTCTGTAGAGACCAATCACAGTCCAATCCAGACTGGTGTTCCTCTGTAGAGACCAATCACAGTCCAATCCAGACTGGTGTTCCTCTGTAGAGACCAATCACAGTCCAATCCAGACTGGTGTTCCTCTGTAGAGATCAATCACAGTCCAATTTAGACTGGTCTTCCTCTGTAGAGATCAATCACAGTCCAATCCAGACTGGTCTTCCTCTGTAGAGATCAATCACAGTCCAATCCAGACTGGTCTTCCTCTGTAGAGATCAATCACAGTCCAATCCAGACTGGTCTTCCTCTGTAGAGATCAATCACAGTCCAATCCAGACTGGTGTTCTACTGTAGAGACCAATCACAGTCCAATCCAGACTGGTCTTCTACTGTAGAGACCAATCACAGTCCAATCCAGACTGGTCTTCTACTGTAGAGACCAATCACAGTCCAATCCAGACTGGTCTTCTACTGTAGAGATCAATCACAGTCCAATTCAAAATAGTATTTGGGCCAATCACATTTAATAGTAAATGGGCAAAGATCAGATGTGTGCTGCCTGTGTAAATGTAGCCGGAGCATCACAACTCTCTACGGTAAGTCTGGTTAGTTTGATACGACACACTAGCTTTCAGTCCATCACACAGTGTTATTAACACACACACACACACACACACACACACACACACACACACACACACACACACACACACACACACACACACACACACACACACACACACACACACACACACACACACACACACACACACACACACACGCGCATGCACGCGCACACGCACACGCACACGCACACGCACACGCACACACACACACGCACACGCACACACACACACACGTCTCTCTGCCACAGTACTGAACGTCTAGGCCTGATGTCACGTCTCTCTGCCACAGTACTGAACGTCTAGGCCTGATGTCACGTCTCTCTGCCACAGTACTGAACGTCTAGGCCTGATGTCACGTCTCTCTGCCACAGTACTGAACGTCTAGGCCTGATGTCACGTCTCTCTGCCACAGTACTGAACGTCTAGGCCTGATGTCACGTCTCTCTGCCACAGTACTGAACGTCTAGGCCTCATGTCACGTCTCTCTGCCACAGTACTGAACGTCTAGGCCTGATGTCACGTCTCTCTGCCACAGTACTGAACGTCTAGGCCTCATGTCTAGGCCTGATGTCACGTCTCTCTGCCACAGTACTGAACGTCTAGGCCTCATGTCTAGGCCTGATGTCACGTCTCTCTGCCACAGTACTGAACGTCTAGGCCTCATGGCTAGGCCTGATGTCATGTCTCTCTGCCACAGTACTGAACGTCTAGGCCTCATGTCTAGGCCTGATGTCACGTCTCTCTGCCACAGTACTGAACGTCTAGTTTACATGTTTATGTGTTTAGGTGTGTGTGTGTGTGTGTGTGTGTGTGTGTGTGTGTGTGTGTGTGTGTGTGTGTGTGTGTGTGTGTGTGTGTGTGTGTGTGTGTGTGTGTGTGTGTGTGTGTGTGTGTGTGTGTGTGTGTGTGTGTGTGTGTGTGTGTGTGTGTGTGTGTGTGTGTTAATGTGTTTGTGTGTTTTTATTTGTGTGTTTGTTTGTGGTTAATGTTTGTGTTTTTGTTGTGTTAATGTGTTTATTTGTGTGTGTGTTTGTGTTTATTGTTTATATATGTGTGTGTGTTTGTGTGTGTTTCTTGTTTATATGTGTGTGTGTGTGTGTGTTTATTGTTTATTTGTGTGTGTATGTGTGTTTATTGTTTATGTGTGTGTGTGTTTATTGTTTATGTGTGTGTGTGTTTATTGTTTATGCGTGTGTGTGTGTGTGTGTTTATTGTTTATGTGTGTGTGTGTGTTTATTGTTTATGTGTGTGTGTGAAGGGTTAATTCACTGCTCGTCAGCCAAACAGCGATACAGGAACACAAAAAGAGGGATTCACTCTCAGACACTG
>NW_025746447.1:20000-27500 GCF_021184085.1 Oncorhynchus gorbuscha
TTCCACTGTAGTGGTGAATCCTTATTGAGGCTAGCTTCACATTCTACTATAGTGACGAATCCTTATTGAGGCTAGCTTCACATTCTACTATAGTGACGAATCCTTATTGAGGCTAGCTTCACATTCCACTGTAGTGACGAATCCTTATTGAGGCTAGCTTCACATTCTACTATAGTGACGAATCCTTATTGAGGCTAGCTTCACATTCTACTATAGTGGTGAATCCTTATTGAGGCTAGATTCACATTCCACTGTCGTGGCGCATCCTTATTGAGGCTAGCTTCACATTCCACTGTAGTGACGAATCCTTATTGAGGCTAGCTTCACATTCTACTATAGTGACGAATCCTTATTGAGGCTAGCTTCACATTCTACTGTAGTGGTGAATCCTTATTGAGGCTAGCTTCACATTCTACTATAGTGACGAATCCTTATTGAGGCTAGCTTCACATTCTACTATAGTGGTGAATCCTTATTGAGGCTAGCTTCACATTCTACTATAGTGACGAATCCTTATTGAGGCTAGCTTCACATTCTACTATAGTGACGAATCCTTATTGAGGCTAGCTTCACATTCTACTATAGTGGTGAATCCTTATTGAGGCTAGCTTCACATTCTACTGTAGTGGTGAATCCTTATTGAGGCTAGCTTCACATTCTTCTATAGTGGTGAATCCTTATTGAGGCTAGCTTCACATTCTACTATAGTGACGAATCCTTATTGAGGCTGGCTTCACATTCTTCTATAGTGGTGAATCCTTATTGAGGCTAGCTTCACATTCTTCTATAGTGGTGAATCCTTATTGAGGCTAGCTTCACATTCTACTATAGTGACAAATCCTTATTGAGGCTAGCTTCACATTCTACTATAGTGGTGAGTCCTTATTGAGGCTAGCTTCACATTCTTCTATAGTGGCGAATCCTTATTGAGGCTAGCTTCACATTCTACTATAGTGGTGAATCCTTATTGAGGCTAGCTTCACATTCTACTATAGTGACGAATCCTTATTGAGGCTAGCTTCACATTCCACTGTCGTGGCGCATCCTTATTGAGGCTAGCTTCACATTCCACTGTAGTGGTGAATCCTTATTGAGGCTAGCTTCACATTCTACTATAGTGGAATCCTTATTGAGGCTAGCTTCACATTCTACTATAGTGACGAATCCTTATTGAGGCTAGCTTCACATTCTACTATAGTGACGAATCCTTATTGAGGCTAGCTTCACATTCTACTATAGTGACGAATCCTTATTGAGGCTAGCTTCACATTCTACTATAGTGACGAATCCTTATTGAGGCTGGCTTCACATTCTACTATAGTGACGAATCCTTATTGAGGCTGGCTTCACATTCTACTATAGTGACGAATCCTTATTGAGGCTAGCTTCACATTCTACTATAGTGACGAATCCTTATTGAGGCTGGCTTCACATTCTACTATAGTGACAAATCCTTATTGAGGCTAGCTTCACATTCTACTATAGTGACAAATCCTTATTGAGGCTAGCTTCACATTCCACTGTAGTGGTGAATCCTTATTGAGGCTAGCTTCACATTCTACTATAGTGGTGAATCCTTATTGAGGCTAGCTTCACATTCTACTATAGTGGTGAGTCCTTATTGAGGCTAGCTTCACATTCTACTATAGTGACGAATCCTTATTGAGGCTAGCTTCACATTCTACTATAGTGACGAATCCTTATTGAGGCTAGCTTCACATTCCACTGTAGTGACGAATCCTTATTGAGGCTAGCTTCACATTCTACTATAGTGACGAATCCTTATTGAGGCTAGCTTCACATTCCACTGTCGTGGCGCATCCTTATTGAGGCTAGCTTCACATTCCACTGTAGTGGTGAATCCTTATTGAGGCTAGCTTCACATTCTACTATAGTGACGAATCCTTATTGAGGCTAGCTTCACATTCTACTATAGTGACGAATCCTTATTGAGGCTAGCTTCACATTCCACTGTAGTGACGAATCCTTATTGAGGCTAGCTTCACATTCTACTATAGTGACGAATCCTTATTGAGGCTAGCTTCACATTCTACTATAGTGGTGAATCCTTATTGAGGCTAGATTCACATTCCACTGTCGTGGCGCATCCTTATTGAGGCTAGCTTCACATTCCACTGTAGTGACGAATCCTTATTGAGGCTAGCTTCACATTCTACTATAGTGACGAATCCTTATTGAGGCTAGCTTCACATTCTACTATAGTGACGAATCCTTATTGAGGCTAGCTTCACATTCCACTGTAGTGACGAATCCTTATTGAGGCTAGCTTCACATTCCACTGTCGTGGCGCATCCTTATTGAGGCTAGCTTCACATTCCACTGTAGTGGTGAATCCTTATTGAGGCTAGCTTCACATTCTACTATAGTGACGAATCCTTATTGAGGCTAGCTTCACATTCTACTATAGTGACGAATCCTTATTGAGGCTAGCTTCACATTCCACTGTAGTGACGAATCCTTATTGAGGCTAGCTTCACATTCTACTATAGTGACGAATCCTTATTGAGGCTAGCTTCACATTCCACTGTCGTGGCGCATCCTTATTGAGGCTAGCTTCACATTCTACTATAGTGACGAATCCTTATTGAGGCTAGCTTCACATTCTACTATAGTGACGAATCCTTATTGAGGCTAGCTTCACATTCTACTATAGTGACGAATCCGTATTGAGGCTAGCTTCACATTCCACTGTAGTGACGAATCCTTATTGAGGCTAGCTTCACATTCTACTATAGTGACGAATCCTTATTGAGGCTAGCTTCACATTCCACTGTAGTGGTGAATCCTTATTGAGGCTAGATTCACATTCTACTATAGTGACGAATCCTTATTGAGGCTGGCTTCACATTCTACTATAGTGACGAATCCTTATTGAGGCTAGCTTCACATTCCACTGTAGTGGTGAATCCTTATTGAGGCTAGCTTCACATTCTACTATAGTGACGAATCCTTATTGAGGCTGGCTTCACATTCTACTATAGTGACAAATCCTTATTGAGGCTAGCTTCACATTCTACTATAGTGACAAATCCTTATTGAGGCTAGCTTCACATTCCACTGTAGTGGTGAATCCTTATTGAGGCTAGCTTCACATTCTACTATAGTGGCGAATCCTTATTGAGGCTAGCTTCACATTCTACTGTAGTGGTGAATCCTTATTGAGGCTAGCTTCACATTCTACTATAGTGGCGGATCCTTATTGAGGCTAGCTTCACATTCTACTGTGGTGGCGAATCCTTATTGAGGCTAGCTTCACATTCTACTATAGTGGTGAATCCTTATTGAGGCTAGCTTCACATTCTACTATAGTGGTGAATCCTTATTGAGGCTAGCTTCACATTCTACTGTAGTGGTGAGTCCTTATTGAGGCTAGCTTCACATTCTACTGTAGTGGTGAATCCTTATTGAGGCTAGCTTCACATTCTACTATAGTGGTGAATCCTTATTGAGGCTAGCTTCACATTCTACTATAGTGGTGAATCCTTATTGAGGCTAGCTTCACATTCTACTATAGTGGTGAATCCTTATTGAGGCTAGCTTCACATTCTACTATAGTGGCGAATCCTTATTGAGGCTAGCTTCACATTCTACTGTAGTGGTGAGTCCTTATTGAGGCTAGCTTCACATTCTACTGTGGTGGTGAATCCTTATTGAGGCTAGCTTCACATTCTACTATAGTGGTGAATCCTTATTGAGGCTAGCTTCACATTCTACTATAGTGGTGAATCCTTATTGAGGCTAGCTTCACATTCTACTATAGTGACGAATCCTTATTGAGGCTAGCTTCACATTCTACTATAGTGACAAATTCTTATTGAGGCTAGCTTCACATTCTACTATAGTGACGAATCCTTATTGAGGCTAGCTTCACATTCCACTGTGGTGGTGAATCCTTATTGAGGCTAGCTTCACATTCTACTATAGTGGTGAATCCTTATTGAGGCTAGCTTCACATTCTACTATAGTGACAAATTCTTATTGAGGCTAGCTTCACATTCTACTATAGTGATGAATCCTTATTGAGGCTAGCTTCACATTCCACTGTGGTGGTGAATCCTTATTGAGGCTAGCTTCACATTCTACTATAGTGGTGAATCCTTATTGAGGCTAGCTTCACATTCTACTATAGTGACAAATTCTTATTGAGGCAAGCTTCACATTCTACTATAGTGACGAATTCTTATTGAGGCTAGCTTCACATTCTACTATAGTGACGAATCCTTATTGAGGCTAGCTTCACATTCTACTATAGTGACAAATTCTTATTGAGGCTAGCTTCACATTCTACTATAGTGACGAATCCTTATTGAGGCTAGCTTCACATTCTACTATAGTGACGAATCCTTATTGAGGCTAGCTTCACATTCTACTATAGTGACAAATCCTTATTGAGGCTAGCTTCACATTCTACTATAGTGACAAATTCTTATTGAGGCTAGCTTCACATTCTACTATAGTGACGAATCCTTATTGAGGCTAGCTTCACATTCTACTATAGTGACAAATCCTTATTGAGGCTAGCTTCACATTCTACTATAGTGACGAATCCTTATTGAGGCTAGCTTCACATTCTACTATAGTGACGAATCCTTATTGAGGCTAGCTTCACATTCTACTATAGTGACGAATCCTTATTGAGGCTAGCTTCACATTCTACTATAGTGACGAATCCTTATTGAGGCTAGCTTCACATTCTACTATAGTGACGAATCCTTATTGAGGCTAGCTTCACATTCTACTATAGTGGCGAATCCTTATTGAGGCTAGCTTCACATTCTACTATAGTGGTGAATCCTTATTGAGGCTAGCTTCACATTCTACTGTGGTGGTGAATCCTTATTGAGGCTAGCTTCACATTCCACTGTAGTGGTGAGTCCTTATTGAGGCTAGCTTCACATTCTACTATAGTGGTGAATCCTTATTGAGGCTAGCTTCACATTCTACTATAGTGGTGAGTCCTTATTGAGGCTAGCTTCACATTCTACTATAGTGGCGAATCCTTATTGAGGCTAGCTTCACATTCTACTATAGTGACGAATCCTTATTGAGGCTAGCTTCACATTCTACTATAGTGACGAATCCTTATTGAGGCTAGCTTCACATTCTACTATAGTGGTGAGTCCTTATTGAGGCTAGCTTCACATTCTACTATAGTGGTGAGTCCTTATTGAGGCTAGCTTCACATTCTACTATAGTGACGAATCCTTATTGAGGCTAGCTTCACATTCTACTATAGTGGTGAGTCCTTATTGAGGCTAGCTTCACATTCTACTATAGTGACGAATCCTTATTGAGGCTAGCTTCACATAGGTGGGTCTGACCACCCCTCATCCAATAAGAACTGTCTGATGAATTAGGGTTAACGATGATGACACCTAGCTAACTATAGCTATTGAAACAGATGACGTCGTTTTGCTACGTTGTTCTGTACATCTTCACTGTCCATCTGTCTCCATTGAATATGTAACACCCACACACACACCCTGACTTTACAGTATGTACCCACAGATACACACACACATACCCTGACTTTACAGTATGTACCCACAGACACCCACACACATACCCTCACTTTACAGTATGTACCCACAGAGACACACACACATACCCTGACTTTACAGTATGGACCCAGAGACACCCACACACATACCCTGACTGTACAGTATGTACCCACAGAGACACACCCACATACCCTGACTTTACAGTATGTACCCACAGAGACACACCCACATACCCTGACTTTACAGTATGGACCCACAGACACCCACACACATACCCTGACTGTACAGTATGTACCCACAGACACCCACACACATACCCTGACTTTACAGTATGTACCCACAGAGACCCACACACATACCCTGACTTTACAGTATGTACCCACAGACACCCACACACATACCCTGACTTTACAGTATGTACCCACAGAGACACCCACACACACACCCTGACTTTACAGTATGTACCCACAGACACCCACACACATACCCTGACTTTACAGTATGTACCCACAGATACACCCACACACACATACCCTGACTTTACAGTATGGACCCACAGAGACACCCACACACATACCCTGACTTTACAGTATGTACCCACAGAGACACCCACACATATCATCACTTTACAGTATGTACCCACAGAGACACCCACACATATCATCACTTTACAGTATGTACCCACAGAGACCCACACATACCCTGACTTTACAGTATGGACCCACAGAGACACCCACACATACCTTCACTTTACAGTATGTACCCACAGAGACCCACACACATACCCTCACTTTACAGTATGTACCCACAGAGACCCACACACATACCATCACTTTACAGTATGTACCCACAGAGACACACACACACACCCTCACTTTACAGTATGTACCCACAGAGAGACACACACACACACCATAACTTTACAGTATGTACCCACAGAGACACACACACACACATACCCTAACTTTACAGTATGTACCCACAGAGACACACACACACACATATCCTCACTTTACAGTATGTACCCACAGACACACACACACACCCTCACTTTACAGTATGTACCCACAGACACACAAACACACCCTCACTTTACAGTATGTACCCACAGACACACACACACACCCTCACTTTACAGTAAGTACCCACAGAGACACACACACATACCCTCACTTTACATTATGTACAAACACACACACATATCCTCACTTTACAGTATGTACCCACAGAGACACACACATACCCTCACTTTACATTATGTACAAAACACACACACACACACATATCCTCACTTTACAGTATGTACCCACAGAGAGACACACACATACCCTCACTTTACAGTATGTACCCACAGAGACACACACACACATACCATCACTTTACAGTATGTACAAACACACACACATATCCTCACTTTACAGTATGTACCCACATACACACACATACCCTCACTTTACAGTATGTACCCACAGAGACACACACATACCCTCACTTTACAGTATGTATCCACAGAGACACACACATACCCTCACTTTACAGTATGTATCCACAGAGACACACACATACCCTCACTTTACAGTATGTATCCACAGAGACACACACACAAAACACACACATGTGTAACAGATGGATGGGGCAGTGAGTGTCCCCGGGGTTAGACTACTCAGTACCTGCTGCATGTGGGGACACCTGGGGCAATGTGTGTGTGTGTCATGTCAGTGTGTGTGTGTGAGTGTAATCACAGTTGTGTGGACACCAAAGCATTACCCTGTGGCCACTCAGCTGCTCATCCTGTGTGTGTGTCTCTGAGTGTGTGTGTGTGCGTGTGTGTGTCTCTGGGTATGTGTGTCTCTGAGTGTGTGTGTGTGCGTGTGTGTGTGTCTCTGGGTATGTATGTGTGTGTGTGTGTGTGTGTGTCTCTGGGTGTGTGTGTGTGTGTGTGTGTGTGTGTGTGTGTGTGTGTGTGTGTGTGTGTGTG
>NW_025746447.1:37500-72500 GCF_021184085.1 Oncorhynchus gorbuscha
AGACTGTAACTAACCCTGACTCCATATCAGACTGTAACTAAACCTGACTCCATATCAGACTGTAATTAAACCAAGCACCATATCAGACTGTAACTAAACCTGACTCCATATCAGACTGTAACTAAACCAAGCACCATATCAGACTGTAACTAACCCTGACTCCATATCAGACTGTAACTAAACCTGACTCCATATCAGACTGTAACTAACCCTGACTCCATATCAGACTGTAACTAAACCTGACTCCATATCAGACTGTAACTAAACCAAGCTCCATATCAGACTGTAACTAAACCTGACTCCATGTCAGACTGTAACTAACCCTGACACCATATCAGACTGTAACTAAACCAAGCACCATATCAGACTGTAACTAAACCAAGCACCATATCAGACTGTAACTAAACCAAGCTCCATATCAGACTGTAACTAAACCTGACTCCATGTCAGACTGTAACTAACCCTGACACCATATCAGACTGTAACTAAACCAAGCACCATATCAGACTGTAACTAACCCTGACTCCATATCAGACTGTAACTAAACCAAGCTCCATATCAGACTGTAACTAAACCTGACTCCATATCAGACTGTAACTAACCCTGACTCCATATCAGACTGTAACTAAACCAAGCACCATATCAGACTGTAACTAAACCAAGCACCATATCAGACTGTAACTAACCCTGACTCCATATCAGACTGTAACTAAACCTGACTCCATATCAGACTGTAACTAAACCTGACTCCATATCAGACTGTAACTAAACCTGACTCCATATCAGACTGTAACTAAACCAAGCACCATATCAGACTGTAACTAAACCAAGCACCATATCAGACTGTAACTAAACCAAGCTCCATATCAGACTGTAATTAAACCAAGCTCCATATCAGACTGTAACTAAACCTGACTCCATGTCAGACTGTAACTAACCCTGACACCATATCAGACTGTAACTAAACCAAGCACCATATCAGACTGTAACTAAACCTGACTCCATATCAGACTGTAACTAAACCTGACTCCATATCAGTCTGTCTAAACCAAGCACCATATCAGACTGTAACTAAACCAAGCACCATATCAGACTGTAACTAAACCTGACTCCATATCAGACTGTAACTAAACCAAGCACCATATCAGACTGTAACTAAACCTGACTCCATATCAGACTGTAATTAAACCAAGCACCATATCAGACTGTAACTATACCAAGCTCCATATCAGACTGTAATTAAACCAAGCTCCATATCAGACTGTAACTAAACCTGACTCCATATCAGACTGTAACTAAACCTGACTCCATATCAGTCTGTAACTAAACCAAGCACCATATCAGACTGTAACTAAACCAAGCACCATATCAGACTGTAACTAAACCTGACTCCATATCAGACTGTAACTAAACCAAGCACCATATCAGACTGTAACTAAACCTGACTCCATATCAGACTGTAATTAAACCAAGCACCATATCAGACTGTAACTAAACCAAGCACCATATCAGACTGTAATTAAACCAAGCTCCATATCAGACTGTAACTAAACCTGACTCCATATCAGACTGTAACTAAACCTGACTCCATATCAGACTGTAACTAAACCTGACTCCATATCAGACTATAACTAACCCTGACTCCATATCAGACTGTAACTAAACCAAGCACCATATCAGACTGTAACTAACCCTGACTCCATATCAGACTGTAATTAAACCTGTCTCCAGATCAGTCTTAACTAAAACCATTCTGTTTCCTTTGTACTGTTGCTGGGTAATGCTCTTGTTATGGGTGTATTCAAGGACAGATTGAAGGCTGGATATGAGTGCATCCTTAACTAAATATTCTGTAGAGAGGGTTTTAAAGTCAGTGTTGTTCAACAACTCAAGGTCTTGAAGAAACACAAATACACACACACACACACACACACACACACACACACACACACACACACACACACACACACACACACACACACACACACACACACACACACACACACACACACACACACACACACACACACACACACACACACACACACACACTACATAACAAAAGTATATGGACACCTGTTTGTCTAACATCTCAGTCCAAAATCAAGGGCATTATTATGCATTTGGTCCCCCCTTTCCAGCTATAACAGCCTCTAGTCTTCTGTGAAGGCTTTCCACTAGATTTTGGAATATCGCTGTGAGGACTTGCATCAACTCAGCTACAAGAGCATTAGTGATGTCGAGCACTGATGTTGTGCAATTAGGCCTGGCTCACAGTCTGTGTTCCAATTCATCCCAAAGGTGTTCGATGGGGTTGAGGTCAGGCCTCTCTGCAGACCAGTCAAGTTCTTCCACACCGATCTCAACAAACCATTTCTGCATGGACATCGCTTTGTGCAGTGGGGAATTGTCATGCTGAAACAGGAAAGGGCCTTCCCCAAACTGTTGGCAAAAAAATGGAGTCATATGGAATGTTATTGTATGCTGCAGCATTAAGATTTCCCTCCACTGGAACTAAGGGGCCCGAACCATGAAAAACAGCCCCAGACCATTATTCCCCCTCCTCCAAACTTTACAGTTAGCACTATGCATTGGGGCAAGTAGAGCTCTCCTGACAGCCGCCACACCCAGATTCGTCCGTCAGACTGCCAGATGGTGAAGCGTGATTCATCACTCCAGAGAACGTGTTTCCACTGCTCCAGAGTCCATTGGCAGGGAGCTTTACACCACTCCAGGGGATGCGTGGTATTGTGCATGGTGATCTTAGGCTTGTGTGCGGCTGCTCGGCCATGGAAACCCATTTCATGGAGCTCCCGACGAACAGTTATTGTGCTGACGTTGCTTCCAGAGGCAGTTTGGAACTCGGTAGTGAGTGTTGCAATCGAGGACAGACGATTTTGACTTGCTTTCAGCACTCGGCGGTCCCGTTCTGTGAGCTGTGTGGCCTACCACTTCACGGATGAGCTGCTGTTGCTCCTAGACGTTTCCACCTCCCAATAACAGCAGTTACTGTTGACTGGGTCAGCTCTAGTAGGTCATACATTTGATAAACTGACTTGATGGAAAGGTGGCATCCTATGACGGTGCCATGTTGAAAGTCACTGAGCTCTTCATTGAGGCCATTCTACTGCCACTGTTTCTCTTTGGAGGTTACATGGTTGTGTGCTCGATTTTATACATCTGTCAGCAACAGGTTTGGTAGAAAAGCCAAATCCACTCATTTGAAGTGATGTCCACATACTTTTGTATATTAAAGATTTAGTATCTGCGCAAGGTTTGTACCGGCGCTCTCTTACTAGGAGTTACCTGAAGGGTTCAGATTGAGAACATGGCCTTGGGTAAGCCCAACACCTCTCTTCCACCAACCCACCCCGGGATCTCCCAATCCGCCTGTCACCCTTATTCTCCCCCCCCCCCCTCCCTCCCTCCTTCTTCACCCTCTTTATCACTCTATAAAGAGATGGGCTGGAGGGGACGAGGGGAACGGGAGTTGACGGAGGGAGGGATCCTCCCCCCACGCAGACAGATGGAGACCTGAGGCACAACGCCGGGAGATCCACTTTGATTCCCTCCCTCCCTCCCTCCTGGTCTCCCTCCTCCTTCCTCCCCTGCTCCCGCTCCCCCCTTCCCCCTCCTCCCTCCTGGTCTGCCTCCTCCTCCCTCCTCCCTCCCTGTTACCCCTCACCCCTCGCCTTGTGCTCAGCCAGCAGAAAGACAAGAGCAGGAGGATGGAGTGAGGCCATGAGCGTTGCACAGAAAATACAAAACTATGGTCTGTTACTCACAGTGAAATACTAATCTATGGTCTGTTACTCACAGGGAAATACTAAACTATGGTCTGTTACTCACAGTGAAATACTAAACTATGGTCTGTTACTCACAGGGAAATACTAAACTATGGTCTGTTACTCACAGGGAAATACTAAACTATGGTCTGGTACTCACAGGGAAATAATAAACTATGGTCTGTTACTCACAGGGAAATACTAAACTATGGTCTGTTACTCACAGTGAAATACTAAACTATGGTCTGTTACTCACAGTGAAATATTAAACTATTGTCTGTTACTCACAGTGAAATACTAAACTATGGTCTGTTCACAGTGAAATACTAAACTATGGTCTGTTACTCACAGTGAAATACTAAACTATGGTCTGTTCACAGGGAAATACTAAACTATGGTCTGTTACTCACAGGGAAATACTAAACTATGGTCTGTTACTCACAGTGAAATACTAAACTATGGTCTGTTACTCACAGGGAAATACTCAACTATGGTCTGTTACTCACAGTGAAATATTCAACTATGGTCTGTTACTCACAGTGAAATACTAAACTATGGTCTGTTACTCACAGTGAAATACTAAACTATTGTCTGTTCACAGGGAAATACTAAACTATGGTCTGTTACTCACAGTGAAATACTAAACTATGGTCTGTTACTCACAGTGAAATACTAAACTATTGTCTGTTCACAGGGAAATACTAAACTATGGTCTGTTACTCACAGGGAAATACTAAACTATGGTCTGTTACTCACAGTGAAATACTAAACTATGGTCTGTTACTCACAGGGAAATACTAAACTATGGTCTGTTACTCACAGTGAAATACTAAACTATTGTCTGTTCACAGGGAAATACTAAACTATGGTCTGTTACTCACAGGGAAATACTAAACTATGGTCTGTTACTCACAGTGAAATACTAAACTATGGTCTGTTACTCACAGGGAAATACTCAACTGTGGTCTGTTACTCACAGTGAAATACTAAACTATGGTCTGTTACTCACAGTGAAATACTAAACTATGGTCTGTTACTCACAGGGAAATACTAAACTATGGTCTGTTACTCACATAGTTTTTTACCGTAGGAAAAAGACGGCCCAGATGAAAAAATTGGTACAGATTTGGCCCCATAATACAGTGTTACTAATACTGTATACTGGAAAGAGACACTATAGTCCATAAAGTCTAGATACATTACTGTTACTCAGAGACAGAATATAGTCCATAAAGACTAGATACATTACTGTTACTCAGAGACAGAATATAGTCCATAAAGACTAGATACATTACTGTTACTCAGAGGGACAGAATATAGTCCATAAAGTCTAGATACATTACTGTTACTCAGAGACAGAATATAGTCCATAAATACTAGATACATGACTGTTACTCAGAGAGACAGAATATAGTCCATAAAGACTAGATACATTACTGTTACTCAGAGACAGAATATAGTCCATAAAGACTAGATACATTACTGTTACTCAGAGGGACAGAATAGAGTCCATAAAGACTAGATACATTACTGTTACTCAGAGGGACAGAATAGAGTCCATAAAGACTAGATACATTACTGTTACTCAGAGGGACAGAATAGAGTCCATAAAGACTAGATACATTACTGTTACTCAGAGGGACAGAATAGAGTCCATAAAGACTAGATACATTACTGTTACTCAGAGGGGCAGAATATAGTCCATAAAGACTAGATACATTACTGTTACTCAGAGGGACAGAATAGAGTCCATAAAGACTAGATACATTACTGTTACTCAGAGGGGCAGAATATAGTCCATAAAGTCTAGATACATGACTGTTACTCGGAGAGACAGAATAGAGTCCATAAAGTCTAGATACATGACTGTTACTCAGAGGGACAGAATAGAGTCCATAAAGACTAGATACATGACTGTTACTCGGAGAGACAGAATAGAGTCCATAAAGTCTAGATACATGACTGTTACTCAGAGGGACATAATAGAGTCCATAAAGACTAGATACATTACTGTTACTCAGAGACAGAATATAGTCCATAAAGACTAGATACATGACTGTTACTCAGAGACAGAATATAGTCCATAAAGACTAGATACATTACTGTTACTCAGAGACAGAATATAGTCCATAAAGACTAGATACATGACTGTTACTCAGAGAGACAGAATAGAATCCATAAAGACTAGATACATGACTGTTACTCAGAGGGACAGAATATAGTCCATAAAGACTAGATACATGACTGTTACTCAGAGAGACAGAATAGAATCCATAAAGACTAGATACATGACTGTTACTCAGAGGGACAGAATATAGTCCATAAAGACTAGATACATTACTGTTACTCAGAGACAGAATAGAGTCCATAAAGACTAGATACATTACTGTTACTCAGAGACAGAATAGAGTCCATAAAGACTAGATACATTACTGTTACTCAGAGACAGAATAGAGTCCATAAAGACTAGATACATTACTGTTACTCAGAGACAGAATATAGTCCATAAAGACTAGATACATGACTGTTACTCAGAGACAGAATAGAGTCCATAAAGACTAGATACATTACTGTTACTGTTACTCAGAGGGACAGAATAGAGTCCATAAAGACTAGATACATTACTGTTACTCAGAGGGACAGAATAGAGTCCATAAAGACTAGATACATTACTGTTACTGTTACTCAGAGGGACAGAATAGAGTCCATAAAGACTAGATACATTACTGTTACTCAGAGGGACAGAATAGAATCCATAAAGACTAGATACATTACTGTTACTCAGAGACAGAATAGAGTCCATAAAGACTAGATACATTACTGTTACTCAGAGACAGAATAGAGTCCATAAAGACTAGATACATTACTGTTACTCAGAGACAGAATATAGTCCATAAAGACTAGATACATGACTGTTACTCAGAGACAGAATAGAGTCCATAAAGACTAGATACATTACTGTTACTGTTACTCAGAGGGACAGAATAGAGTCCATAAAGACTAGATACATTACTGTTACTCAGAGGGACAGAATAGAGTCCATAAAGACTAGATACATTACTGTTACTCAGAGGGACAGAATATAGTCCATAAAGACTAGATACATTACTGTTACTCAGAGGGACAGAATATAGTCCATAAAGACTAGATACATTACTGTTACTCAGAGGGACAGAATATAGTCCATAAAGTCTAGATACATTACTGTTACTCAGAGACAGAATATAGTCCATAAAGACTAGATACATTACTGTTACTCAGAGACAGAATAGAGTCCATAAAGACTAGATACATGACTGTTACTCAGAGGGACAGAATATAGTCCATAAAGACTAGATACATGACTGTTACTCAGAGGGACAGAATATAGTCCATAAAGACTAGATACATGACTGTTACTCAGAGACAGAATAGAGTCCATAAAGTCTAGATACATGACTGTTACTCAGAGGGACAGAATATAGTCCATAAAGACTAGATACATTACTGTTACTCAGAGACAGAATAGAGTCCATAAAGACTAGATACATTACTGTTACTCAGATGGACAGAATATAGTCCATAAAGACTAGATACATGACTGTTACTCGGAGAGACAGAATAGAGTCCATAAAGACTAGATACATTACTGTTACTCAGAGGGACAGAATATAGTCCATAAAGTCTAGATACATTACTGTTACTCAGAGGGACAGAATATAGTCCATAAAGACTAGATACATGACTGTTACTCGGAGAGACAGAATAGAGTCCATAAAGACTAGATACATTACTGTTACTCAGAGACAGAATATAGTCCATAAAGACTAGATACATTACTGTTACTCAGAGACAGAATATAGTCCATAAAGACTAGATACATGACTGTTACTCAGAGAGACAGAATAGAATCCATAAAGACTAGATACATTACTGTTACTCAGAGAGACAGAATAGAGTCCATAAAGTCTAGATACATGACTGTTACTCAGAGGGACAGAATATAGTCCATAAAGACTAGATACATTACTGTTACTCAGAGACAGAATAGAGTCCATAAAGACTAGATACATTACTGTTACTCAGATGGACAGAATATAGTCCATAAAGACTAGATACATGACTGTTACTCGGAGAGACAGAATAGAGTCCATAAAGACTAGATACATTACTGTTACTCAGAGGGACAGAATATAGTCCATAAAGTCTAGATACATTACTGTTACTCAGAGGGACAGAATATAGTCCATAAAGACTAGATACATGACTGTTACTCGGAGAGACAGAATATAGTCAATAAAGACTAGATACATTAATGTTACTCAGAGACAGAATATAGTCCATAAAGACTAGATACATTACTGTTACTCAGAGACAGAATATAGTCCATAAAGACTAGATACATTACTGTTACTCAGAGACAGAATATAGTCAATAAAGACTAGATACATTACTGTTACTCAGAGACAGAATATAGTCAATAAAGACTAGATACATTACTGTTACTCAGAGAGACAGAATATAGTCAATAAAGACTAGATACATTACTGTTACTCAGAGACAGAATATAGTCCATAAAGACTAGATACATTACTGTTACTCAGAGACAGAATATAGTCCATAAAGACTAGATACATGACTGTTACTCGGAGAGACAGAATATAGTCAATAAAGACTAGATACATTACTGTTACTCAGAGACAGAATATAGTCAATAAAGACTAGATACATTACTGTTACCCAGAGACAGAATATAGTCCATAAAGACTAGATACATTACTGTTACTCAGAGACAGAATATAGTCCATAAAGACGAGATACATTACTGTTACTCAGAGACAGAATAGAGTCCATAAAGACTAGATACATTACTGTTACTCAGAGAGACAGAATATAGTCCATAAAGACTAGATACATGACTGTTACTCAGAAGGACAGAATAGAGTCCATAAAGACTAGATACATTACTGTTACTCAGAGGGGCAGAATATAGTCCATAAAGACTAGATACATTACTGCTACTCAGAGGGACAGAATATAGTCCATAAAGACTAGATACATTACTGTTACTCAGAGGGACAGAATAGAGTCCATAAAGAGTAGATACATGACTGTTACTCAGAGACAGAATAGAGTCCATAAAGACTAGATACATTACTGTTACTCAGAGACAGAATAGAATCCATAAAGACTAGATACATGACTGTTACTCAGAGGGACAGAATAGAGTCCATAAAGACTAGATACATTACTGTTACTCAGAGGGACAGAATAGAGTCCATAAAGACTAGATACATTACTGTTACTCAGAGACAGAATATAGTCCATAAAGACTAGATACATTACTGTTACTCAGAGACAGAATAGAGTCCATAAAGACTAGATACATTACTGTTACTCAGAGGGACAGAATATAGTCCATAAAGTCTAGATACATTACTGTTACTCAGAGACAGAATATAGTCCATAAAGACTAGATACATTACTGTTACTCAGAGACAGAATAGAGTCCATAAAGACTAGATACATGATTGTTACTCAGAGGGACAGAATATAGTCCATAAAGACTAGATACATGACTGTTACTCAGAGGGACAGAATATAGTCCATAAAGACTAGATACATGACTGTTACTCAGAGACAGAATAGAGTCCATAAAGTCTAGATACATGACTGTTACTCAGAGGGACAGAATATAGTCCATAAAGACTAGATACATTACTGTTACTCAGAGACAGAATAGAGTCCATAAAGACTAGATACATTACTGTTACTCAGATGGACAGAATATAGTCCATAAAGACTAGATACATGACTGTTACTCGGAGAGACAGAATAGAGTCCATAAAGACTAGATACATTACTGTTACTCAGAGGGACAGAATATAGTCCATAAAGTCTAGATACATTACTGTTACTCAGAGGGACAGAATATAGTCCATAAAGACTAGATACATGACTGTTACTCAGAAGGACAGAATAGAGTCCATAAAGACTAGATACATTACTGTTACTCAGAGGGGCAGAATATAGTCCATAAAGACTAGATACATTACTGCTACTCAGAGGGACAGAATATAGTCCATAAAGACTAGATACATTACTGTTACTCAGAGGGACAGAATAGAGTCCATAAAGAGTAGATACATGACTGTTACTCAGAGACAGAATAGAGTCCATAAAGACTAGATACATTACTGTTACTCAGAGACAGAATAGAATCCATAAAGACTAGATACATGACTGTTACTCAGAGGGACAGAATAGAGTCCATAAAGACTAGATACATTACTGTTACTCAGAGGGACAGAATAGAGTCCATAAAGACTAGATACATTACTGTTACTCAGAGACAGAATATAGTCCATAAAGACTAGATACATTACTGTTACTCAGAGACAGAATAGAGTCCATAAAGACTAGATACATTACTGTTACTCAGAGGGACAGAATATAGTCCATAAAGTCTAGATACATTACTGTTACTCAGAGACAGAATATAGTCCATAAAGACTAGATACATTACTGTTACTCAGAGACAGAATAGAGTCCATAAAGACTAGATACATGATTGTTACTCAGAGGGACAGAATATAGTCCATAAAGACTAGATACATGACTGTTACTCAGAGGGACAGAATATAGTCCATAAAGACTAGATACATGACTGTTACTCAGAGACAGAATAGAGTCCATAAAGTCTAGATACATGACTGTTACTCAGAGGGACAGAATATAGTCCATAAAGACTAGATACATTACTGTTACTCAGAGACAGAATAGAGTCCATAAAGACTAGATACATTACTGTTACTCAGATGGACAGAATATAGTCCATAAAGACTAGATACATGACTGTTACTCGGAGAGACAGAATAGAGTCCATAAAGACTAGATACATTACTGCTACTCAGAGGGACAGAATATAGTCCATAAAGACTAGATACATTACTGTTACTCAGAGGGACAGAATAGAGTCCATAAAGAGTAGATACATGACTGTTACTCAGAGACAGAATAGAGTCCATAAAGACTAGATACATTACTGTTACTCAGAGACAGAATAGAATCCATAAAGACTAGATACATGACTGTTACTCAGAGGGACAGAATAGAGTCCATAAAGACTAGATACATTACTGTTACTCAGAGGGACAGAATAGAGTCCATAAAGACTAGATACATTACTGTTACTCAGAGACAGAATATAGTCCATAAAGACTAGATACATTACTGTTACTCAGAGACAGAATAGAGTCCATAAAGACTAGATACATTACTGTTACTCAGAGGGACAGAATATAGTCCATAAAGTCTAGATACATTACTGTTACTCAGAGACAGAATATAGTCCATAAAGACTAGATACATTACTGTTACTCAGAGACAGAATAGAGTCCATAAAGACTAGATACATGATTGTTACTCAGAGGGACAGAATATAGTCCATAAAGACTAGATACATGACTGTTACTCAGAGGGACAGAATATAGTCCATAAAGACTAGATACATGACTGTTACTCAGAGACAGAATAGAGTCCATAAAGTCTAGATACATGACTGTTACTCAGAGGGACAGAATATAGTCCATAAAGACTAGATACATTACTGTTACTCAGAGACAGAATAGAGTCCATAAAGACTAGATACATTACTGTTACTCAGATGGACAGAATATAGTCCATAAAGACTAGATACATGACTGTTACTCGGAGAGACAGAATAGAGTCCATAAAGACTAGATACATTACTGTTACTCAGAGGGACAGAATATAGTCCATAAAGTCTAGATACATTACTGTTACTCAGAGGGACAGAATATAGTCCATAAAGACTAGATACATGACTGTTACTCGGAGAGACAGAATAGAGTCCATAAAGACTAGATACATTACTGTTACTCAGAGACAGAATATAGTCCATAAAGACTAGATACATTACTGTTACTCAGAGACAGAATATAGTCCATAAAGACTAGATACATGACTGTTACTCAGAGAGACAGAATAGAATCCATAAAGACTAGATACATTACTGTTACTCAGAGAGACAGAATAGAGTCCATAAAGTCTAGATACATGACTGTTACTCAGAGGGACAGAATATAGTCCATAAAGACTAGATACATTACTGTTACTCAGAGACAGAATAGAGTCCATAAAGACTAGATACATTACTGTTACTCAGATGGACAGAATATAGTCCATAAAGACTAGATACATGACTGTTACTCGGAGAGACAGAATAGAGTCCATAAAGACTAGATACATTACTGTTACTCAGAGGGACAGAATATAGTCCATAAAGTCTAGATACATTACTGTTACTCAGAGGGACAGAATATAGTCCATAAAGACTAGATACATGACTGTTACTCGGAGAGACAGAATATAGTCAATAAAGACTAGATACATTAATGTTACTCAGAGACAGAATATAGTCCATAAAGACTAGATACATTACTGTTACTCAGAGACAGAATATAGTCCATAAAGACTAGATACATTACTGTTACTCAGAGACAGAATATAGTCAATAAAGACTAGATACATTACTGTTACTCAGAGACAGAATATAGTCAATAAAGACTAGATACATTACTGTTACTCAGAGAGACAGAATATAGTCAATAAAGACTAGATACATTACTGTTACTCAGAGACAGAATATAGTCCATAAAGACTAGATACATTACTGTTACTCAGAGACAGAATATAGTCCATAAAGACTAGATACATGACTGTTACTCGGAGAGACAGAATATAGTCAATAAAGACTAGATACATTACTGTTACTCAGAGACAGAATATAGTCAATAAAGACTAGATACATTACTGTTACCCAGAGACAGAATATAGTCCATAAAGACTAGATACATTACTGTTACTCAGAGACAGAATATAGTCCATAAAGACGAGATACATTACTGTTACTCAGAGACAGAATAGAGTCCATAAAGACTAGATACATTACTGTTACTCAGAGAGACAGAATATAGTCCATAAAGACTAGATACATGACTGTTACTCAGAAGGACAGAATAGAGTCCATAAAGACTAGATACATTACTGTTACTCAGAGGGGCAGAATATAGTCCATAAAGACTAGATACATTACTGCTACTCAGAGGGACAGAATATAGTCCATAAAGACTAGATACATTACTGTTACTCAGAGGGACAGAATAGAGTCCATAAAGAGTAGATACATGACTGTTACTCAGAGACAGAATAGAGTCCATAAAGACTAGATACATTACTGTTACTCAGAGACAGAATAGAATCCATAAAGACTAGATACATGACTGTTACTCAGAGGGACAGAATAGAGTCCATAAAGACTAGATACATTACTGTTACTCAGAGGGACAGAATAGAGTCCATAAAGACTAGATACATTACTGTTACTCAGAGGGACAGAATAGAGTCCATAAAGACTAGATACATGACTGTTACTCGGAGAGACAGAATAGAGTCCATAAAGACTAGATACATTACTGTTACTCAGAGGGACAGAATATAGTCCATAAAGACTAGATACATGACTGTTACTCAGAGGGACAGAATATAGTCCATAAAGACTAGATACATGACTGTTACTCACAGACAGAATAGAGTCCATAAAGTCTAGATACATGACTGTTACTCAGAGACAGAATAGAATCCATAAAGACTAGATACATGACTGTTACTCAGAGGGAAAGACAGTGACTGTCGGCTGGAGCAAAAAGAAATGGAGGCTAAATGTAATATTATTACTGCCATGGAAAATCCAGTGTGGATTTGAAAAAGGGACTGCATGTGATCTGTTTGACAAAGGTACAGAGGGGAATGAAGTGGAGGCTATAAGTGATATTATTCATAGGGGAAAAGCTCTGTCCAGAATAGGCATAATAACATATTGAGTACTACAGCACAGGAGAAGAAACAGCCTAGTGCACGAATGACACTGAGCTACACAATAATTCATAGTATTTCATATAGTCATTATCCACAACATGCCAGCCTGCTATAGACCTTCATAGTCTTTCATATAGTCCTTATCCACAACATGCCAGCCTGCTATAGACCTTCATAGTCTTTCATATAGTCCTTATCCACAACATGCCAGCCTGCTATAGACCTTCATAGTATTTCATATAGTCCTTATCCACAACATGCCAGCCTGCTATAGACCTTCATAGTATTTCCTATAATCATTATCCACAACATGCCAGCCTGCTATAGACCTTCATAGTAATTTCATATAGTCACAACATGCCAGCCTGCTATAGACCTTCATAGTATTTCCTATAATCATTATCCACAACATGCCAGCCTGCTATAGACCTTCATAGTAATTCATAGAGCCACAACATGCCAGCCTGCTATAGACCTTCATAGTATTTCATATAGTCACAACATGCCAGCCTGCTATAGACCTTCATAGTCTTTCATATAGTCATTATCCACAACATGCCAGCCTGCTATAGACCTTCATAGTCTTTCATATAGTCATTATCCACAACATGCCAGCCTGCTATAGAGCTTCATAGTATGTCATATAGTCATTATCCACAACATGCCAGCCTGCTATAGACCTTCATTGTCTTTCATATAATCATTATCCACAACATGTCAGCCTGCTATAGACCTTCATAGTATTTCATATAGTCACAACATGTCAGCCTGCTATAGACCTTCATAGTCTTTCATATAGTCACAACATGCCAGCCTGCTATAGACCTTCATAGTCTTTCATATAGTCCTTATCCACAACATGCCAGCCTGCTATAGACCTTCATAGTCTTTCATATAGTCATTATCCACAACATGCCAGCCTGCTATAGAGCTTCATAGTATGTCATATAGTCACAACATGTCAGCCTGCTATAGACCTTCATAGTCTTTCATATAGTCACAACATGCCTGCCTGCTATAGACCTTCATAGTCTTTCATATAGTCATTATTCACAACATGCCAGCCTGTTATAGACCTTCATTGTCTTTCATATAATCATTATCCACAACATGCCAGCCTGCTATAGACCTTCATACTAATTAATATAGTCCTTATCCACAACAAGCCAGCCTGCTATAGAGCTTCATAGTATTTCATAGTATTTCATATAGTCACAACATGCCAGCCTGCTATAGACCTTCATAGTATTTCATATAGTCACAACATGCCAGCCTGCTATAGACCTTCATAGTAATTCATAGAGCCACAACATGTCAGCCTGCTATAGACCTTCATAGTATTTCATATAGTCACAACATGTCAGCCTGCTATAGACCTTCATAGTAATTCATAGAGCCACAACATGTCAGCCTGCTATAGACCTCAGTATGACCTAAATTCTCTTGTAATATTCCAACACAGTCATCTGTGTAACAGTGGTAACCGCTCTGTCCCTCTCCATGGAACACATCAGCTTCATGAGATGTTTAATATCAGCCCCACTGTAGCTGTATCCTGTACATCACCACCCTGCGCACTTCAGTTGGTACAATCTGCTGACCAGCGCATTTCCACTTCTTCATTTATATAGCTACTGTGTGTGTGTGTGTGTGTGTGTGTGTGTGTGTGTGTGTGTGTGTGTGTGTGTGTGTGTGTGTGTGTGTGTGTGTGTGTGTGTGTGTGTGTGTGTGTGTGTGTGTGTGTGTGTGTGTGTGTGTGTGTGTGTGTGTGTGTGTGTGTGAGAGAGTTTTGGGTTATTTATTTATTTACCGTGGATTTTCCGTGATGCTGGGCTATTTAAAGAAGTACAGGAAGTACACTAGTCCGTAGTTCTCCCCCACAGTGTGCACCCATGGGAAATAGGGTTCATGGGAACCTCAGGCCTCCCCAGAAGCCTCTGTCTCTTCCCTTCATCTCTATGACTCTCTTTCTATTTCATACTCTCCATCTCTCGTAGTCTTCCCTTCTGTATTTTGGCTGTTCAGAGCATGTAACTTTCTATCTGATGCGTCCTCTCTCGCTCTCTCTTTCACTCTCTGCCCTCTCTCTCTTCCCCCCTTCTCTCTCTCTCTCTCTCTCTCTCTCTCTCTCTCTCTCTCTCTCTCTCTCTCTCTCTCTCTCTCTCTCTCTCTCTCTATCTTCCCCCTTCTCTCTCACTCTCTCGTTCACTCTCTGCCCTCTCTCTCTTCCCCCTTCTCACTCTTTCTCTCTTCCCCCTTTCTCTCTCGCTCTCTCTTTCACTCTCTATTTCACTCTCTGCCATCTCTCTCTTCCCCCTCTCTCTCTCTCTCACTCTATTTCACTCTCTCTTTAACTCTCTGCCCTCTCTCTTCCCCCTTCTCTCTTTCTCTCTCTCTCTCTCTCTCTCTCTCTCTCTCTCTCTCTCTCTCTCTCTCTCTCTCTCTCTCTCTCTCTCTCTCTCTCTCTCTCTCTCTATTTCACTCTCTCTTTCACTCTCTGCCCTCTCTCTCTTCCCCCTTCTCTCTCTCGCTCTCTCTTTCACTCTCTCCTTCACTCTCTGCCCTCTCTCTTCCCCCTTCTCTCTCTCTCTTCCCTCTCTCTCTCTCTCTCTTCCCCTCTTCTCTCTCTCTCTCGCTCTATTTCACTCTCTGCCCTCTCTCTCTTCCCCCTTCTCTCTCTCTCTTCCCTCTTCTCTCTCTCTCTTCCCTCTTCTCTCTCTCTCTCGCTCTATTTCACTCTCTCTTCCCCCTTCTCTCTCTCTCTTCCCCTCTTCTCTCTCTCTCTCGCTCTATTTCACTCTCTCTTCCCCCTTCTCTCTCTCTCTTCCCCTCTTCTCTCTCTCTCTCTTCCCCCTTCTCTCTCTCTCTTCCCCTCTTCTCTCTCTCTCTCGCTCTATTTCACTCTCTCTTCCCCACTTCTCTCTCTCTCTTCCCCTCTTCTCTCTCTCTCTCTTCCCCTCTTCTCACTCTCTCTTCTCCTCTTCTCTCTCTCTTCCCCTCTTCTCTCTCTCTCTTCGACTCTTCTCTCTCTCTCTCGCTCTATTTCACTCTCTCTTCCCCTCTTCTCTCTCTCTTCCCCTCTTCTCTCTCTCTCTTCCCCTCTTCTCTCTCGCTCTTCCCCTCTTCTCACTCTCTCTTCCCCTCTTCTCACTCTCTCTTCCCCTCTTCTCTCTCTCTCTTCCCCTCTTCTCACTCTCTCTTCCCCTCTTCTCTCTCTCTTCCCCTCTTCTCTCTCTCTCTTCCCCTCTTCTCTCTCTCTCTCTCTTCCCCTCTTCTCTCTCTCTCTTCCCTCTTCTCTCTCTCTCTTCCCCCTCTTCTCACTCTCTCTTCCCCTGTTCTCTCTCTCTCTTCCCCTCTTCTCTCTCTCTCTTCCCCTCTTCTCTCTCTCTCTTCTCTCTCTTCTCTCTCTTTCTCAGTTTTTCCTTTTCTTTCTTCCCTTTCTTCTACTGTTATAAGCCACAACAATTATAGAACATAAAAGCTCATTAAAAGAAGAAAATAAGAAAGTAGGACATAATATCTGTCAGATGGAGTATGAGAAAGGTTCACTTCTAGCAAATGTTAATTAATAGTCTAATTTTCTCTCTCTCACACACATAAACTACAGAGAGGTTACTGCCCTTATGAAGCCAAGCGTGCCTCTCTGCATCATAATCCAACACATATGTGACCTCTACCCCCTGACCACTGACCCCCACATCCCAATCATCTGGACACTATTAAAACAAGCCCTGATTAGACCGCTGGCAGCAGCTAATGAACAATGTTTCCTTTCCAACTGTCTCATTGGACGCCAAGTCAAATCACTGCTGAAATAGTCATTTTAGAATAGTGAGCTCTCTCTCTCTCTTAGCTCTCTCTCTCTCTCTCTCTCTCTCTTTTAGCTCTCTCTCTCTTTTAGCTCTCTCTCTCTCTCTTAGCTCTCTCTCTCTTTTAGCTCTCTCTCTCTCTCTTTTAGCTCTCTCTCTCTTTTAGCTCTCTCTCTCTCTTTTAGCTCTCTCTCTCTCTCTTTTAGCTCTCTCTCTCTTTTAGCTCTCTCTCTCTCTCTTAGCTCTCTCTCTCTTTTAGCTATCTCTCTCTCTCTCTCTCTCTTTTAGCTCTCTCTCTCTTTTAGCTCTCTCTCTCTTTTAGCTCTCTCTCTCTTTTAGCTCTCTCTCTCTCTCTTAGCTCTCTCTCTCTTTTAGCTCTCTCTCTCTCTCTCTCTCTCTCTCTCTTTTAGCTCTCTCTCTCTTTTAGCTCTCTCTCTCTCTCTCTCTTAGCTCTCTCTCTCTCTCTTAGCTCTCTCTCTCTCTCTCTCTCTCTTTTAGCTCCCTCTCTCTTTTAGCTCTCTCTCTCTCTCTCTCTCTTTTAGCTCTCTCTCTCTTTTAGCTCTCTCTCTCTCTCTTAGCTCTCTCTCTCTTTTAGCTCTCTCTCTCTCTCTTTTAGCTCTCTCTCTCTCTTAGCTCTCTCTCTCTTTTAGCTCTCCCTCTCTCTCTGTCTCTGTCTCTCTCTCTCTCTCTTTTAGCTCTCTCTCTCTCTCTTTTAGCTCTCTCTCTCTCTCTCTCTCTTTTAGCTCTCTCTCTCTCTCTCTCTCTCTTAGCTCTCTCTCTCTCTCTCTCTCATTTAGCTCTCTCTCTCTCTCTTTTAGCTCTCTCTCTCTCTCTTTTAGCTCTCTCTCTCTCTCTTTTAGCTCTCTCTCTCTCTCTCTCTTAGCTCTCTCTCTCTTTTAGCTCTCTCTGTCTCTCTGTCTCTGTCTCTCTCTCTCTCTCTCTCTTTTAGCTCTCTCTCTCTCTTAGCTCTCTCTCTCTCTCTCTCTCTTTTAGCTCTCTCTCTCTCTCTCTCTCTCTCTCTCTCTCTCTCTCTCTCTCTCTCTCTCTCTCTCTCTCTCTTTTAGCTCTCTCTCTCTCTCTCTCTCTCTCTCTCTCTCTCTCTCTCTCTCTCTCTCTCTCTCTCTCTCTCTCTCTCTCTCTCTCTCTCTCTCTCTCTCTCTCTCTCTCTCTCTCTCTCTCTCTCTCTCTCTTTTAGCTCTCTCTCTCTCTCTCTCTTTTAGCTCTCTCTCTCTTTTAGCTCTCACTTTCTCTCACTCTCTCTATCTTGATTTTCCTAATTTCATCTCTCTCTCTACCTCTCTCTGTTTCTCTCCCTCCCTTTAAAACATGGTTTTGCTTACCAAATGAAATCACAGCCAGATTGAAATCCCAGCAGAGAGAGTGATTGAAGAAATAGTGAGCTGTCTCTCCTTCCCTCTACCCCTCCCTAAAACATGATTTTGGTTGCAGAAAACGTTTCAAATTTAGAGAGGTCTGGATCATATTGTTGTAACACCACCCCCCCCCCCCCTCACCAACATGTCTTTAGAGAGGTCTGGATCATATTGTTGTAACACCCCCCTCACCAACATGTCTTTAGAGAGGTCTGGATCATATTGTTGTAACACCCCCCTCACCAACATGTCTTTAGAGAGGTCTGGATCATAATGTTGTAACACCCCCCCCCCCTCACCAACATGTCTTTAGAGAGGTCTGGATCATATTGTTGTAACACCCCCTCACCAACATGTCTTTAGAGAGGTCTGGATCATATTGTTGTAACACCCCCCCTCACCAACATGTCTTTAGAGAGGTCTGGATCATATTGTTGTAACACCCCCCCACCAACATGTCTTTAGAGAGGTCTGGATCATATTGTTGTAACACCCCCCCCCCCTCACCAACATGTCTTTAGAGAGGTCTGGATCATATTGTTGTAACACCCCCCCCACCAACATGTCTTTAGAGAGGTCTGGATCATATTGTTGTAACACCCCCCACCAACATGTCTTTAGAGAGGTCTGGATCATATTGTTGTAACACCCCCTCTCACCAACATGTCTTTAGAGAGGTCTGGATCATATTGTTGTAACACCCCCCTCACCAACATGTCTTTAGAGAGGTCTGGATCATATTGTTGTAACCCCCCCCCCACCAACATGTCTTTAGAGAGGTCTGGATCATATTGTTGTAACACCCCCCCTCGCCAACATGTCTTTAGAGAGGTCTGGATCATATTGTTGTAACACCCCCCCTCACCAACATGTCTTTAGAGAGGTCTGGATCATATTGTTGTAACACCCCCCTCTCACCAACATGTCTTTAGAGAGGTCTGGATCATATTGTTGTAACACCCCCCCTCTCACCAACATGTCTTTAGAGAGGTCTGGATCATATTGTTGTAACACCCCCCCCCCCCTCACCAACTACTCCACAACAGCTGTCTGCCAGTTGTTAAATGTGTGTGTGTGTGTGTGTGTGTGTGTGTGTGTGTGTGTGTGTGTGTGTGTGTGTGTGTGTGTGTGTGTGTGTGTGTGTGTGTGTGTGTGTGTGTGTGTGTGTGTGTGTGTGTGTGTGTGTGTGTGTGTGTTTCTCTATAAGTGTGTGTCACAGTGCTCTGTTTCCATCTATGTCTAAGCCGTCATGCTTCAATGACAGAACACACACTGTTCTGCCTCTATGTAAGCACGTCTTGGCTAACATGCAGCGATGGACCCGGACACAAAGCTGGGTAGAATCACACCAACAGCTGCCTTGAATTAAATTAACGACCGTAGTGTGTGTGTGTGTGTGTCTCTGTGTGTGTGTGTGTGTGTGTGTGTGTGTGTGTGTGTGTGTGTGTGTGTGTGTGTGTGTGTGTGTGTGTGTGTGTGTGTGTGTGTGTGTGTGTGTGTGTGTGTGTGTGTGTGCGTGTGTGTGTGTCTTTGTATGTGTGTCTGTGCGCGCGTGTGTGTGTGTGCGCGTGTGTGCGTGTGCGTGTCTGTGTGTCTGTGCGCGTGTGTGTGTGTGTGTGTGTGTGTGTGTGTGTGTGTGTGTGTGTGTGTGTGTGTGTGTGTGTGTGTGTGTGTGTGTGTGTGTGTGTGTGTGTGTGTGTGTGTGTGTGTGTGTGTGTGTGTGTGTGTGTGTGTGTGTGTGTGTGTGTGTGTGTGTGTGTGTGTGTGTGTGTGTGTGTGTGTGTGTGTGTATGAGAGAACAGACTAGTCTCCAGCTGTAATTCATGTCTTATTTAATAAACTCCCCAGTCTGCAGGAAGGCAACACAGTTCACTGACACCATTTGTTTCTGTTTAGGAATCCCATTCAGGTCAAAGGTGACTACTCCTAACCCCTAAACAGATAACTACCCATAGTATAGCTGAGTGAGGCTAAGTGGGACACACACACACAAAACATTATTTTACTAAAAGTTGGATCCATAGAAGTAGAAACTCCCTAAAGTGATGGTATAGTGGCTGGCTAGTGGGACATATATATATATACATACAGATAAACATACACATTCTCATGGTAACTGGGTTGAAGGAAAGTGACACTTCCTTATACACGTACACAACAGAGTAGATTTCTTGCCTGCATGTCAGTCTCTATAAAGTCAAGTCATGGTTCCACGACTCAGAGGAAATTAGAGTACTAAATCACAGCTTCAATTACAACATATCTCTGTGAGTGCTGAGCTATTTCAGTTTTCAACTTTTATGGATCTTGGACTTAATATGCTCCTCAATAGCTCATAACCTTCTGTTTATTAATTTATATAGAACACACACGCTCGCACGCGCAAACGCGCACACACACACACACGCACACACACACACACACACACACACACACACACACACACACACACACACACACACACACACACACACACGTGATATTTATTATTTTTCTAAGAAGAAGAGACTGGATGTCAAAGAGTGTGTGTGTGTGTGTGTGTGTGTGTGTGTGTGTGTGTGTGTGTGTGTGTGTGTGTGTGTGTGTGTGTGTGTGTGTGTGTGTGTGTGTGTGTGTGTGTGTGTGTGTGTGTGTGTGTGTGTGTGTGTGTGTGTGTGTGATGTAACACTTCTCTGTTTCTAAATCTGTGTGAGAAAGGTCAAAGAATCTGTGTGGTTTATTAAAGAAGCTCCGTCACTGAAGAACTAAATCCCACCAGTGTATTTTTGCCCCAAACACATACAGTTCCCTCCGTGAAAAGCCTGCCAAAACTTTGCTAAATTGTGCACCTCCCTATGGGACTCCCGATCATGGCCGGGTGTTATACAGCCTGGAATCGAACCAGGGTCTATAGTAACGCCACAAGTAATGAGATGCAGTGCCTCGGACCGCTGCGCCCCTGGGGAGCACATATAGTGCACTACTGTTGACTAGAGCCCTGGTCAGCAGCACTACTGTTGACGAGAGCCCTGGTCAGCAGCACTACTGTTGACAAGAGCCCTGGTCAGCAGCACTACTGTTGACTAGAGCCCTGGTCAGCAGCATTACTGTTGACTAGAGCCCTGGTCAGCAGCACTACTGTTGACTAGAGCCCTGGTCAGCAGCATTACTGTTGACTAGAGCCCTGGTCAGCAGCACTACTGTTGACTAGAGCCCTGGTCAGCAGCACTACTGTTGACAAGAGCCCTGGTCAGCAGCACTACAGTTGACTAGAGCCCTGGTCAGCAGCACTACTGTTGACTAGAGCCCTGGTCAGCAGCATTACTGTTGACTAGAGCCCTGGTCAGCAGCACTACTGTTGACTAGAGCCCTGGTCAGCAGCACTACTGTTGACTAGAGCCCTGGTCAGCAGCACTACTGTTGACTAGAGCCCTGGTCAGCAGCATTACTGTTGACTAGAGCCCTGGTCAGCAGCACTACTGTTGACTAGAGCCCTGGTCAGCAGCACTACTGTTGACTAGAGCCCTGGTCAGCAGCACTACTGTTGACTAGAGCCCTGGTCAGCAGCACTACAGTTGACTAGAGCCCTGGTCAGCAGCACTACAGTTGACTAGAGCCCTGGTCAGCAGCACTACAGTTGACTAGAGCCCTGGTCAGCAGCACTACAGTTGACTAGAGCCCTGGTCAGCAGCATTACTGTTGACTAGAGCCCTGGTCAGCAGCACTACTGTTGACTAGAGCCCTGGTCAGCAGCATTACTGTTGACTAGAGCCCTGGTCAGCAGCACTACTGTTGACTAGAGCCCTGGTCAGCAGCACTACTGTTGACAAGAGCCCTGGTCAGCAGCACTACAGTTGACTAGAGCCCAGGTCAGCAGCACTACTGTTGACTAGAGCCCTGGTCAGCAGCATTACTGTTGACTAGAGCCCTGGTCAGCAGCACTACTGTTGACTAGAGCCCTGGTCAGCAGCACTACTGTTGACTAGAGCCCTGGTCAGCAGCACTACTGTTGACTAGAGCCCTGGTCAGCAGCATTACTGTTGACTAGAGCCCTGGTCAGCAGCACTACTGTTGACTAGAGCCCTGGTCAGCAGCACTACTGTTGACTAGAGCCCTGGTCAGCAGCACTACTGTTGACTAGAGCCCTGGTCAGCAGCACTACAGTTGACTAGAGCCCTGGTCAGCAGCACTACAGTTGACTAGAGCCCTGGTCAGCAGCACTACAGTTGACTAGAGTCCTGGTCAGCAGCATTACTGTTGACTAGAGCCCTGGTCAGCAGCACTACTGTTGACTAGAGCCCTGGTCAGCAGCACTACTGTACATATAGAATAATGTTCCATTTGCGATTCACCCTTAACGTTCTGCGGAGTAATTTTACATTCACGTCACTCGTTAGATTTTCATGCCGTCATCAATTTAAAAAATGGACAACGGTCGTATTTCCAATCCAAGTCCCAGGGGAGTTTATTTTAATGTAAAGCCACATGGAAACGTCTGACTGGGAGAGATAAGGCTTTTTTAATTTCCTACACAAAATTGAAGCTGTTTGTCTTCCCAACTCCAGCTAACTTCTGTTTCACGTTGGCGTGCAGAATCTCAGACAGAAATATATTGTCCCATTAGCAAAACATGGTACCAGCCCCATGGTCATTTCAATATCTGTCAACGTTTTGGGAAGCATGGAAGTTTACTGTGGTGTGGTGAGGAGTGGTGTAGAGTAGAGTAGAGTAGAGTAGAGTAGAGTAGAGTAGAGTAGAGTAGAGTAGAGTAGAGTAGTGTAGTGTAGTGTAGTGTAGTGTAGTGTAGTGTACTGCAGTGCAGAGTAGTGTAGTGTACTGTAGAGTAGAGTAGTGTACTGTAGAGTAGAGTTGAGTAGAGTAGAGTAGTGTAGTGTAGTGTAGAGTAGTGTAGTGTAGAGTAGTGCACCGTAGAGTACTGTAGAGTAGTGTAGAGTAGAGTAGAGTTGAATAGAGTAGAGTAGAGTAGAGTAGAGTAGAGTAGAGTAGAGTAGAGTAGAGTAGAGTAGAGTAGAGTAGAATAGAGTAGTGTAGTGTAGTGCAGAGTAGTGTAGTGTAGAGTAGAGTAGAGTAGAATAGTGTAGAGTAGAGTAGAATAGAATAGAATAGAATAGAGTAGAGTAGAGTAGAGTAGAGTAGAGTAGAGTAGAGTAGAGTAGAGTAGAGTAGAGTAGAGTAGAGTAGAATAGAATAGAATAGAGTAGAGTAGAGTAGAGTAGAGTAGAGTAGAGTAGAGTAGAGTAGAGTAGAGTAGTGTTGTGTACAGAGTAGAGTAGAGTAGAGTAGAGTAGAGTAGAGTAGAGTAGAGTAGAGTAGAGTAGAGTAGAGTAGAGTAGAGTAGAGTAGAGTAGTGTTGTGTACAGAGTAGAGTAAAGATTTGTAGAGTATTCAGCCTGTTTCACTCGGTGTCATTTCTATTTTTCCACCTCTCTCTCTCTCCATTATTCTCAATCTCTCTTTTCCTATTCATCTGTCTCTGCCTGTCTTGCTCTCATTTCCCCCTTCTCTCTTTCTCTTCCTCTGTTTAATGTAGAGTAGAGTAGAGTAGAGTAGAGTAGAGTAGAGTAGAGTAGAGTAGTGTAGAGTAGAGTAGAGTAGAGTAGAGTAGAGTAGAGTAGAGTAGAGTAGAGTAGAGTAGAGTAGAATAGAATAGAATAGAGTAGTGTAGTGTAGTGTAGAGTAGTGTAGAGTAGAGTAGAGTAGTGCAGAGTAGTGAAGAATAGAGTAGAGTAGTGTAGTGTAGAGTAGTGTACCGTAGAGTACTGTAGAGTAGTGTAGAGTAGAGTAGAGTTGAATAGAGTAGAAGAGATTAGAGTAGAGTCGAGTAGAGTAGAGTAGAGTAGAGTAGAGTAGAGTAGAGTAGAGTAGAGTAGAGTAGAGTAGAAGAGATTAGAGTAGAGTAGAGTAGAGTCGAGTAGAGTAGAGTAGAGTAGAGTAGAGTAGAGTAGTGTAGTGTTGTGTACAGAGTAGAGTAAAAATTTGTAGAGTATTCAGCCTGTTTCACTCGGTGTCATTTCTATTTTTCCACCTCTCTCTCTCTCTCCATCATTCTCAATCTCTCTTTTCCTATTCATCTCTCTGCCTGTCTTTCTCTCATTTCCCCCTTCTCTCTTTCTCTTCCTCTGTTTTTCTCTCTCTCCATTTCTCTCTCTCTCTCTCCATCTCTCCTTTCTGCCCCTTCTCTCTTCATCTCCTTCTTCCCCTATTCTCCTTTTTCCCTCCCTCCCTTCCTCTCTCCTCTCCTTCCTCTCCCACACCTTCCCACAACTCAGCACAACCCTGAAACTGCGGTCGCCACAACTTTTTTCCATTCTCCAAAACACCAGTGACGACGTCACAATGGTGCCTCAGTTCAGTGGCCATGTTTCAGACGTCTGGTTGAACACGTATGAAAGCTGATGTAGAACAGTCAGAAAGCAGCTATGATAACATCACACACACAAAGGGCACAAGTGTTCCCTCTGAATGGCCAGTTGGACCCATGTCAGGCCTGGGTATCCGGGCAAGCAGTATAACTATAACCATATGTGGACACACACACACACACACACACACACACACACACACACACACACACACACACACACACACACACACACACACACACACACACACACACACACACACACACACACACACACACACACACACACACACACACACACACACACACACACACACACACACACACACACACACACACAGGCCATGAATGCACCATTGCTTAGAGGCCTTCTAGGCTGTTACTCATGGAGTGAATTAACTGTATAAATGACATCATAAACATTGGGAAAGACACTGTTCATTGATTTGCCTTATTTTTTTTATGAGCAATCAGACCCACTGAGTTATGTGAAGGGTAATAAGTCAATAAGCTGGGAGATATTCAGAAGGCTGAACTACGAAAGAATAAAGGAGAGGAGAGGAGAGGAGAGGAGAGGAGAGGAGAGGAGAGGAGAGGAGAGGAGAGGAGAGGAGAGGAGAGGAGTGGAGAGGAGAGGAGAGGAGTAGAGAGGAGAGGAGTGGACGAGGCCTGGCCGTAGGGAGGGAGGGAAGGAGGCAAGGAGAGACAAGAAGAGAGGCCTGGCTGTAGAGAGGGAGGGAAGGAAGGAGGGAGGGAGGGAGGGAGGGAGGGAGGGAGGGAGGGAGGGAGGGACAAGCAGAGGCCTTTAAGAGGGAGGGAGGGAGGGAGGGAGGGAGGGAGGGAGGGAGGGAGGGAGGGAGGGAGGGAGGGAGGGAGGGAGGGAGGGAGGGAGGGAGGGAGGGAGGGAGGGAGGGAGGGAGGGAGGGAGGGAGGGAGGGAGAATAATAGTATGTTTTATTGTTATGCATCTTTACACAAAAGCACAGATTCAAGTCCATCGAGGATAACAAGGCTTTCCAATAACCCATCAACAGAGAAAGACACCTCCAACACCAGGAAATGTAAAATTGCCCTTCATGGATGTTCATCAATATAAACGTAAGTATATAATATATATGCAGGTAATATATATGCAGGTAATATATATGCAGGTAATATATATGCAGGTAATATATATATGCAGGTAATATATATATGCAGGTAATATATATGCAGGTAATATATATGCAGGTGACATGGTGACAAAGTCTATTCCACTTTAGTTTTTCTACAAAGCTGTGGGAAGACGAACGTTCAAATATGTAACATTTTCAATATCTAAAATATGGAAGAATTATGGTTGGTTGTTTCATTTGTGTGTTAGTCCTCAAATATATTCATATTGGTGTGTTAGTCCTCAAATATATTCATATTGGTGTGTTGTGTGTTAGTCCTAAAATATATTAATATTGGTGTGTTAGTCCTCAAATATATTCATGTTGGTGTGTTAGTCCTCAAATATATTACTATTGGTGTGTTAGTCCTAAAATATATTAATATTAGTGTGTTAGTCCTCAAATATATTACTATTGGTGTGTTAGTCCTAAAATATATTAATATTGGTGTGTTAGTCCTCAAATATATTACTATTGGTGTGTTGTGTGTTAATCCTCAGATATATTCATGTTGGTGTGTTAGTCCTCAAATATATTCATATTGGTGTGTTAGTCCTCAAATATATTCATGTTGGTGTGTTAGTCCTCAAATATATTCATATTGGTGTGTTAGTCCTCAGATATATTCATATTGGTGTGTTAGTCCTCAAATATATTACTATTGGTGTGTTGTGTGTTAGTCCTCAAATATATTCATATTGGTGTGTTAGTCCTCAGATATATTCATATTGGTGTGTTAGTCCTCAAATATATTCATGTTGGTGTGTTGGTCCTCAGATATATTCATGTTGGTGTGTTAGTCCTCAGATATATTCATATTGGTGTGTTAGTCCTCAAATATATTCATGTTGGTGTGTTAGTCCTCAGATATATTCATGTTGGTGTGTTGGTCCTCAGATATATTCATGTTGGTGTGCTGTGTGTTAGTCCTCAGATATATTCATATTGGTGTGTTGTGTGTTAGTCCTCAAATATATTAATATTGGTGTGTTAGTCCTCAGATATATTCATGTTGGTGTGTTGTGTGTTAGTCCTCAAATATATTAATATTGGTGTGTTAGTCCTCAGATATATTAATATTGGTGTGTTAGTCCTCAGATATATTCATATTGGTGTGTTGTGTGTTAGTCCTCGAATATATTCATATTGGTGTGTTAGTCCTCAGATATATTCATGTTGGTGTGTTAGTCCTCAAATATATTCATGTTGGTGTGTTGGTCCTCAAATATATTCATGTTGGTGTGTTAGTCCTCAGATATATTCATATTGGTGTGTTAGTCCTCAGATATATTCATATTGGTGTGTTAGTCCTCAAATATATTACTATTGGTGTGTTGTGTGTTGATCCTCAAATATATTCATATTGGTGTATTAGTCCTCGAATATATTCATATTGGTGTGTTGTGTGTTAGTCCTCGAATATATTCATATTGGTGTGTTAGTCCTCAGATATATTCATGTTGGTGTGTTAGTCCTCAAATATATTCATATTGGTGTGTTAGTCCTCAAATATATTCATATTGGTGTGTTGTGTGTTAGTCCTCGAATATATTCATATTGGTGTGTTAGTCCTCAGATATATTCATGTTGGTGTGTTAGTCCTCAAATATATTCATATTGGTGTGTTAGTCCTCAAATATATTCATGTTGGTGTGTTAGTCCTCAAATATATTCATGTTGGTGTGTTAGTCCTCAAATATATTCATGTTGGTGTGTTAGTCCTCAAATATATTCATATTGGTGTGTTAGTCCTCAAATATATTCATGTTGGTGTGTTAGTCCTCAAATATATTCATGTTGGTGTGTTAGTCCTCAGATATATTCATGTTGGTGTGTTGTGTGTTAGTCCTCAGATATATTCATGTTGGTGTGTTAGTCCTCAGATATATTATTCATGTTGGTGTGTTAGTCCTCGAATATATTCATATTGGCGTGTTGTGTGTTAATCCTCAAATATATTCATATTGGTGTGTTAGTTCTCAGATATATTTGTCAGGACCCGGTTACGAACCCGATTCTCCAGAGTGAGAAACAGTCACTTAACCAACTGAGCCACGAATAGTCGGCAGAACCCAGAAGATGAGGCAGACACAGCAGTACTTGAGATGGTGTATTTACTGAAGTAAAAAGTGAAGTTCTTCAGGAAAACATGTAACTCCACAACCTCAAAATGAATTCCACAAGAACAAAGGTAATCCTCCAAGACAAAAAAAGGTAAATCCACAAGGTGGAAGGTAAAGCACAAAAAGCCTCAAAAGATACTCAAAAACAAACAAACAAGAACAAAAAACTGAATTCCACAAGAGTGTCCACCGGGATCAACAAGAGTTCTCAAAGTACTAGGGCTGGGTGCTAACATACAAACACAGAGCAAAGAACTGAGGAAAACAAAGGGAGCCCTCCCCTTTAACTGATACTGTAACTCAGTGAGCCCTTCCCTTTAACTGATACTGTAACTCAGTGAGCCCTTCCCTTTAACTGATACTGTAACTCAGTGAGCCCTTCCCTTTAACTGATACTGTAACTCCGTGAGCCCTCCCCTTTAACTGGTACTGTATCGCTGTGAGCCCTTCCCTTTAACTGGTACTGTAACTCAGTGAGCCCTTCCCTTTAACTGATACTGTAACTCAGTGAGCCCTTCCCTTTAACTGATACTGTAACTCAGTGAGCCCTTCCCTTTAACTGATACTGTAACTCAGTGAGCCCTTCCCTTTAACTGATACTGTAATTCAGTGAGCCCTCCCCTTTAACTGGTACTGTAACTCAGTGAGCCCTCCCCTTTAACCGGTACTGTAACTCAGTGAGCCCTCCCCTTTAACTGGTACTGTAACTCAGTGAGACCTTCCCTTTAACTGATACTGTAACTCAGTGAGCCCTTCCCTTTAACTGATACTGTAACTCAGTGAGCCCTCCCCTTTAACTGGTACTGTAACTCAGTGAGCCCTTCCCTTTAACTGATACTGTAACTCAGTGAGCCCTCCCCTTTAACTGATACTGTAACTCAGTGAGCCCTCCCCTTTAACCGGTACTGTAACTCAGTGAGCCCTCCCCTTTAACTGGTACTGTAACTCAGTGAGACCTTCCCTTTAACTGATACTGTAACTCAGTGAGCCCTTCCCTTTAACTGATACTGTAACTCAGTGAGCCCTCCCCTTTAACTGGTACTGTAACTCAGTGAGCCCTTCCCTTTAACTGATACTGTAACTCAGTGAGCCCTTCCCTTTAACTGATACTGTAACTCAGTGAGCCCTCCCCTTTAACTGATACTGTAACTCAGTGAGCCCTTCCCTTTAACTGATACTGTAACTCAGTGAGCCCTTCACTTTAACTGATACTGTAACTCAGTGAGCCCTCCCCTTTAACTGATACTGTAACTCAGTGAGCCCTTCCCTTTAACTGATACTGTAACTCAGTGAGCCCTTCCCTTTAACTGATACTGTAACTCAGTGAGCCCTCCCCTTTAACTGATACTGTAACTCAGTGAGCCCTTCCCTTTAACTGATACTGTAACTCAGTGAGCCCTTCCCTTTAACTGATACTGTAACTCAGTGAGCCCTCCCCTTTAACTGATACTGTAACTCAGTGAGCCCTCCCCTTTAACTGATACTGTAACTCAGTGAGCCCTCCCCTTTAACTGATACTGTAACTCAGTGAGCCCTCCCCTTTAACTGATACTGTAACTCAGTGAGCCCTTCCCTTTAACTGATACTGTAACTCAGTGAGCCCTTCCCTTTAACTGATACTGTAACTCAGTGAGCCCTTCCCTTTAACTGATACTGTAACTCAGTGAGCCCTTCCCTTTAACTGATACTGTAACTCAGTGAGCCCTTCCCTTTAACTGATACTGTAACTCAGTGAGCCCTTCCCTTTAACTGATATTGTAACTCAGTGAGCCCTTCCCTTTAACTGATACTGTAACTCAGTGAGCCCTTCCCTTTAACTGATACTGTAACTCAGTGAGCCCTCCCCTTTAACTGGTACTGTAACTCAGTGAGCCCTTCCCTTCGCAGTTAAAGGGAAGGGCTCACTGAGTTACAGTATCAGTTAAAGGGAAGAACTCACTGAGTTACAATATCAGCCAATGGGGTTGATCAATGACAGATGACACAGGGTTGTTCAAAGACAGATGACACAGGGTTGTTCAATGACAGACGACATGGGGTTGTTCAATGACAGACGACATGGGGTTGTTCAATGACAGGCGACATGGGGTTGTTCAATGACAGACGACATGGGGTTTTTCAATGACAGACGACATGGGGTTTTTCATTTAGAGACGACATGTGGTTGTTCAATGACAGACATGTGTTGGGTAGAAACCTACTTGATGTTTTCATTTCATAGAGACAAATAGTCAAGTTGTTATGCTAAATGCTGTATATCTACCTCACTCTCAGAGAAGTGTACCGCTGGCCGAAACCCAAACAAACACCTGCATATACCACCCAGGGATAGAACCCAAACAAACACCTGTATATACCACCCAGGGATGGAACCCAAACAAACACCTGTATATACCACCCAGGGATGGAACCCAAACAAACACCCTTAATAGCGAGTCCCGTAATAGCGAGAGCCGTAATAGCGAGACCCGTAATAGCGAGACCCTTAATAACGAGACCTGTAATAGCGAGACCCGTAATAGCGAGACCCTTAATCGCGAGACCCGTAATAGCGAGACCCTTAATAGCGAGACCCGTAATAGCGAGACCCGTAATAGAGAGACCCTTAATAGCGAGACCCGGAATAACGAGACCCGTAATAGCGAGACCCGTAATAGCGAGACCCTTAATAGCGAGACCCTTAATAGCGCGACCCGTAATAGCGAGACCCTTAATAGCGAGACCCGTAATAGCGAGACACTTAATAGCGAGACCCGTAATAGCGAGACCCTTAATAGCGAGACCCGTAATAGCGAGACCCGGAATAGCGAGACCCGTAATAGCGAGACCCGTAATAGCGAGACCCTTAATAGCGAGACCCTTAATAGCGCGACCCGTAATAGCGAGACCCTTAATAGCGAGACCCGTAATAGCGAGACACTTAATAGCGAGACCCGTAATAGCGAGACCCTTAATAGCGAGACCCGTAATAGCGAGACCCGTAATAGCGAGACCCGTAATAGCGAGACCCGTAATAGCGAGACCCGTAATAGCGAGACCCGTAATAGCGAGACCCTTAATAGCGAAACCCTTAATAGGGCGACCCGTAATAGCGAGACCCTTAATAGCGAGACCCGTAATAGCGAGACCCTTAATAGCGAGACCCGTAATAGCGAGACCCGTAATAGCGAGACCCGTGATAGCGAGTACGCAATAACACGTAGCACGAAAGCCGATACAACAGAGCACAGGTACTCACATGACCAACATGACACGGGACAATTATCGACAAGGACAATGGGGAACAGAGCACATAAGTATATACACATACTAATCAGGGGCAATGGGAACCAGGGGTGTGTAATGATACAGTTCAGTTACGCCTAGAAGGCTGGTGACGTAGACCTCCGGAGCTGGTGAACGGAGTGAGCAGCAGTACCAGGGGGGATCCGTGACGACCATTTATATTAGACATGTTTGTCTCTCGACAGATGCGCCTATCCAGAGAAACATGTTGCGCATCAACTAAAAAACACATTTTAACACACACCTAAAATATTTCAGTAAAAAAAAACTGAATACAGTAATATCTTACGCACAGCAGAAACACATGTCGATTTCGGACGTTTAGGAAGGTCCTGAGGATGTCGATTATATACCTTCCTCGGCACTGACCAAAACAGACAGCACAGGACTGGAACTCAGGACGCCTAGAGAGTTCTGCTTGGACCGCTGCACCTCAACAGGTCACAATTCTCCAGCAAGCAGGGAGAGTATTTGATGATAGTAAATGGAAAGAGAGCATCTTTTTTTTAAATATATTGTTTTTTATGCTTTCAACAAACCATAGCCTTAACATTAACCACTCTGAATGAATAGCTAAACTTAACCGTTGAGTTGCTTCTGTTTAAGCACTGGAACCACAGGGAATGAACCCTGTAACCACGGGGAATGAACCCTGTAACCACGGGGAATGATCCCTGTAACCACGGGGAATGAACCCTGTAACCACGGGGAATGATCCCTGTAACCACGGGAATGAACCCTGTAACCATGGGGAATGATCCCTGTAACCACGGGGAATGAACCCTGTAACCACGGGGAATGAACCCTGTAACCACGGGGAATGAACCCTGTAACCACGGGGAATGAACCCTGTAACCACGGGGAATGATCCCTGTAACCACGGGGAATGAACCCTGTAACCACGGGGAATGATCCCTGTAACCATGGGGAATGATCCCTGTAACCACAGAGAATGAACCCTGTAACCACGTGGAATGAACCCTGTAACCACGGGGAATGATCCCTGTAACCACGGGGAATGAACCCTGTAACCATGGGGAATGATCCCTGTAACCACAGAGAATGAACCCTGTAACCACGTGGAATGAACCCTTTATCCACGGGGAATGATCCCTGTAACCATGGAGAATGATCCCTGTAACCACGGGGAATGATCCCTGTAACCACGGGGAATGAACCCTGTAACCACAGGGAATGATCCCTGTAACCACGGGGAATGAACCCTGTAACCATGGGGAATGATCCCTGTAACCACAGAGAATGAACCTGTAACCACGGGGAATGAACCCTGTAACCACAGGGAATGAACCCTGTAACCACGTGGAACTAATGGGTCAAAATTAGGCGCTTATCCACATTACTATGAGATCGGGGTGCAAGACATACGCAAAAAAACACGAATTTAAAAAATATGTGGATGAAGCGTTTTGGAAACAAACACTTCACGTACACAGAACCAGTCAAAAGTTTGGACACATCTACTCATTCAAGGGTTTCTCTTTATTTCTACTGTTTTCTACATTGTAGAAGACATCAAAACTATGACGTAACATATATGGAATCATGTAGCAAGCAAAAAAGTGTTAAACATATCAACATATATTTTAGATTCTTGACAGCAGCCACCCTTTGCCTTGATGACAGCTTTGCACACTCTTGGCATCCTCTCAACCAGCTTCATGAGGTAGTCATCTGGAATCCATTTCAATTAACAGGTGTGCCTTGTTAAAGGTACATTTGTGGAATTTCTTTCCTTCTTAAACTTCTTTGGGAAAGGGGGTCAGTATTGAGTAGCTTAGATGAATAAGGTGCCCAGAGTAAACTGCTTGTTACCCAGGCCCAGAAGCTATTATATGCATGTAAGTAGTAGATTTGGATAGAAAACACTCTGAAGTTTCCAAAACAGTTAAAATAATGTCTGTGAGTATAACAGAACTCATATGGCAGGCAAAAACCTGAGACAAATCCAACCAGGAAGTGGGAAATCTGAGGTTTGTAGTTTCATTTAAGTGATTGCCTATCCAATATGCTGTGTCTATGGGGCCAGATTGCACTTCCCAAGGCTTCCAGCAGATGTCAACAGTCTTTAGAAAGTTGGTTGAGGCTTCTATTGTGGAAGGGTGTCGAATAACAGCTGTTTCAACAAGTGGACTAGGCTGAGGCCAATCAGCTGTTTACTGAGCTGTCACGCGGGCACGCCGTTCCTTCTTTTTCCTCTGTAATGAATACGCTATTGTCCGGTTGGAATATTACTGAAGATTTATTATAAAAAGACCCTAAGGGTTGATTGTAAACATCGTTTTACATGTTTCTACAAACTGCAATGGAACTCTTTTGACTTTTCGTCTGGATTTTGCGCTCTGGATTTTGCACTCGCGCATTTTGCCTTTGGAATAGTGAATGAAACGCGCGAACAAAACGGAGATATTTGGACATAAATATGGACATAATCTAACAGAACAAACATTTCTTGTGGAAGAGTGAGTCATGGGAGTGCATTCCGACGAAGATCAGCAAAGGTAAGTGAAGATTTATAATGCTATTTCGGACTTTTGTTGACTCCACAATTTGGCGGGTAACTCTACGGCTGGCTTTGGTGGCTGAACGCTGTTCTCAGATTATTGAACATTGTGCTTTTGCAGTAAAGCTTTTTTGAAATATTGAAATCTGACACAGCGGTTGAATTAAGAACAAGTTTTTCTTTAATTCTATGTAAAACGTGTATCTTTCATCAAAGTTTATGTTATTTGATGTGGCTCTCTGCAATTTCTTCGGAGACATTTCTGAACATGGCACCAATGTAAACTGAGGTTTTTGGATATAAATATAAACCGCCGTGTCTTTGTGAGACACAGAGTAGGTGAACTGATGATCTACTCATGTGTGGTTCCCACCATGAAGCATGGAGGAGGAGGTGTGATGGTGCAGGGGTGCATTGCTGGTGACACTGTCAGTGGTTTATTTAGAATTCAATGCACACTTAACCAGCATTGCCACCACAGCATTCTGCAGTGATACGCCATCCCATCTGGTTTGCACTTAGTCCCACTATCATTTGTTTTTCAACAGGACAATGGCCTAACTCAAAGCGGGCTGTCATTTGCCTTGTACTGTGGAGGGGCTTCCGTCTGGCCACTCTACCATAAAAGCCTGATTGGTGAAGTGCGACAGAGATGGTTTTCCTTCTGAAAGGTTCTCCCATCTCCACAGAGGTACTCAAGATCTCAGTCA
>NW_025746447.1:77500-90000 GCF_021184085.1 Oncorhynchus gorbuscha
AGAGAGAGAGAGAGGAAAGACAGAGAGGGGGGAATAGAGAGAGGGGCTAAAGAGGGAGAGGGGGAAAGAGAGAGAGGGGAAAGAGAGAGAGGGGGAAAAGAGTGAGAGAGGGGAAAGAGAGGGAAAGAGAGAGAGGGGGAAAGAGTGAAAGGGGAATGAGAGAGATGGGAAAGAGAGAGGGTTAAAGAGAGGGAAAGATAGAGAGGGGGAAAGAGAGAGAGGGGAAAGAGAGAGAGGGGAAGAGTGAGAGGGGGAAAGAGAGAGAGGGGAAAGATAGAGAGGGGAAAGAGAGAGAGAGAGAGAGAGAGAGAGAGAGAGAGAGAGAGAGAGAGAGAGAGAGAGAGAGAGAGAGAGAGAGAGAGAGAGAGAGAGAGAGGAAAGAGAGAGAGGGGGAATAGAGAGAGGGGGAAACAGAGAGTGGTTGAAAGAGAGAGAGAGAGAGGGGGAAAGAGAGAGAGGGGGAATGAGAGAGAGGGGGAAAGAGCGAGTGGGTGAAAGAGAGAGAGAGAGAGAGAGAGAGAGAGAGAGAGAGAGAGAGAGAGAGAGAGAGGAAAGACAGAGAGGGGGAATAGAGAGAGGGGGAAACAGAGAGTGGTTGAAAGAGAGAGAGAGAGAGGGGGAAAGAGAGAGAGGGGGAATGAGAGAGAGGGGGAAAGAGCGAGTGGGTGAAAGAGAGAGAGAGAGAGAGAGAGAGAGAGAGAGAGAGAGAGAGAGAGAGAGAGAGGAAAGACAGAGAGGGGGGAATAGAGAGAGGGGCTAAAGAGGGAGAGGGGGAAAGAGAGAGAGGGGAAAGAGAGAGAGGGAAAAGAGTGAGAGGGGGAAAGAGAGGGAAAGAGAGAGAGGGGGAAAGAGTGAAATGGGAACGAGAGAGATGGGAAAGAGAGAGGGTTAAAGAGAGGGAAAGATAGTGGTCCTTCTGTAGCTCAGTTGGTAGAGCACGGCGCTTGTAACGCCAGGGTAGTGGGTTCGATCCCCGGGACCACCCATACGTAGAATGTATGCACACATGACTGTAAGTCGCTTTGGATAAAAGCGTCTGCTAAATGGCATATATTATTATTATATATATTATTATTATTATATATTATATTAATATTTATATTATATTTATATTATATTATTATATTATATTAAGAGAGAGAGGGGAAAGAGAGAGAGGGGAAGAGTGAGAGGGGGAAAGAGAGAGAGGGGAAAGAGAGAGAGGGGGAAAGATAGAGAGGGGGAAAGAGAGAGAGGGGGAAAGAGAGAGAGGGGAAAGAGCGGGAAAGAGTGAGAGGGGGTAAGAGTGAGAGGGGGAAAGAGTGAGAGGGGGAAAGAGAGGGAAAGAGTGAGAGGGGGAAAGAGTGAGAGGGGGAAAGATAGAGAGGGGGAAAGAGAGAGAGGGAAAGAGTGAGAGGGGGAAAGAGAGGGAAAGAGAGAGAGTGGGAAAGAGAGGGAAAGAGAGAGAGGGGGAAAGAGAGAGAGGGGGAAAGAGAGAGAGGGGAAAGAGAGAGAGAGAGAGAGAGGGAAAGAGAGAGAGGGGGAAAGAGAGAGAGGGGGAAAGAGAGAGAGGGGAAAGAGAGAGAGGGGAAAGAGAGAGAGGGGAAAGAGTGAGAGGGGAAAGTGAGAGGGGGAAAGAGAGTGAAAGATAGAGAGGGGGAAAGAGCGGGAAAGAGAGAGAGGGGGAAGAGTGAGAGGGGGAAAGAGTGAGAGGGGGAAAGAGAGGGAAAGAGAGAGAGAGGGGGAAAGAGAGAGAGGGGAAAGAGAGAGAGAGGGGAAAGGGAGAGAGGGAAAGAGTGAGAGGGGGAAAGAGAGGGAAAAGAGAGAGTGGGAAAGAGAGGGAAAGAGAGAGAGGGGGAAAGAGAGAGAGGGGGAAAGAGAGAGAGGGGAAAGAGAGAGAGAGAGAGAGAGGGAAAGAGAGAGAGGGGGAAAGAGAGAGAGGGGGAAAGAGAGAGAGGGGAAAGAGAGAGAGAGAGAGAGAGAGAGAGAGAGAGAGAGAGAGAGGAAAGACAGAGAGGGGGAATAGAGAGAGGGGCTAAAGAGGGAGAGGGGGAAAGAGAGAGAGGGGAAAGAGAGAGAGGGAAAAGAGTGAGAGGGGGAAAGAGAGGGAAAGAGAGAGAGGGGGAAAGAGTGAAATGGGAACGAGAGAGATGGGAAAGAGAGAGGGTTAAAGAGAGGGAAAGTGGTCCTTCTGTAGCTCAGTTGGTAGAGCATGGCGCTAGTAACGGCAGGGTAGTGGGTTCGATCCCCGGGACCACCCATACGTAGAATGTATGCACACATGACTGTAAGTCGCTTTGGATAAAAGCGTCTGCTAAATGGCATATATTATTATTATATATATTATTATTATTATATATTATATTAATATTTATATTATATTTATATTATATTATTATATTATATTAAGAGAGAGAGGGGAAAGAGAGAGAGGGGAAGAGTGAGAGGGGGAAAGAGAGAGAGGGAAAGAGAGAGAGGGGGAAAGAGAGGGAAAGATAGAGAGGGGAAAGAGAGAGAGGGGGAAAGAGAGAGAGGGGAAAGAGCGGGAAAGAGTGAGAGGGGGTAAGAGTGAGAGGGGGAAAGAGTGAGAGGGGGAAAGAGAGGGAAAGAGTGAGAGGGGGAAAGAGAGAGAGCGGGAAAGAGAGAGAGGGGAAGAGAGATAGGGGGAAAGAGAGAGAGGGGAAAGAGAGAGAGGGGAAAGAGTGAGAGGGGTAAAGAGAGGGAAAGAGGGAGAGAGGGGGAAAGGGAGAGAGGGGGAAAGATAGAGAGGGGGAAAGAGAGAGAGGCGTAAAGAGAGAGAGGGGAAAGAGAGAGAGGGGAAAGAGAGAGAGGGGAAAGAGTGAGAGGGGAAAGTGAGAGGGGGAAAGAGAGTGAAAGATAGAGAGGGGGAAGAGTGAGAGGGGGAAAGAGAGGGAAAGAGAGAGAGAGGGGGAAAGAGAGAGAGAGGGGAAAGAGAGAGAGAGGGGAAAGGGAGAGAGGGGAAAGAGTGAGAGGGGGAAAGAGAGGGAAAGAGAGAGAGTGGGAAAGAGAGGGAAAGAGAGAGAGGGGGAAAGAGAGAGAGGGGGAAAGAGAGAGAGGGGAAAGAGAGAGAGAGAGAGAGAGAGAGAGAGAGAGAGAGAGAGAGAGAGAGAGAGAGAGAGAGAGAGAGAGAGAGAGAGGAAAGACAGAGAGGGGGAATAGAGAGAGGGGCTAAAGAGGGAGAGGGGGAAAGAGAGAGAGGGGAAAGAGAGAGAGGGAAAAGAGTGAGAGGGGGAAAGAGAGGGAAAGAGGGAGAGAGGGGGAAAGAGAGAGAGGCGTAAAGAGAGAGAGGGGAAAGAGAGAGAGGGGAAAGAGAGAGGGTTAAAGAGAGGGAAAGATAGTGGTCCTTCTGTAGCTCAGTTGGTCGAGCATGGCGCTATTAACGGCAGGGTAGTGGGTTCGATCCCCGGGACCACCCATACGTAGAATGTATGCACACATGACTGTAAGTCGCTTTGGATAAAAGCGTCTGCTAGAGAGGGGGAAAGAGAGAGAGGGGGAAAGAGAGAGAGGAGAAAGAGCGGGAAAGAGTGAGAGGGGGTAAGAGTGAGAGGGGAAAGAGTGAGAGGGGGAAAGAGAGAGAGGGGAAAGAGTGAGAGGGGGAAAGAGTGAGAGGGGGAAAGAGAGAGAGGGGAAAGAGTGAGAGGGGAAAGAGAGAGAGGGGAAAGAGAGAGAGGGGAAAGAGTGAGAGGGGGAAAGAGAGGGAAAGAGAGAGAGGGGAAAGAGAGAGAGGGGAAAGGGAGAGAGGGGGAAAGAGAGAGAGGGGGAAAGAGAGAGAGGGGGAAAGAGAGTGAAAGATAGAGAGGGGAAAGAGAGAGAGGGGAAGAGAGATAGGGGAAAGAGAGAGAGGGGAAAGAGTGAGAGGGGGAAAGAGAGGGAAAGAGGGAGAGAGGGGGAAAGAGAGAGAGGCGTAAAGAGTGAGAGGGGAAAGTGAGAGGGGGAAAGAGAGTGAGGGGGAAAGAGAGAGGGGGAAAGAGCGGGAAAGAGAGAGAGGGGGAAAGAGAGATAGGGGGAAAGAGAGAGAGGGGAAAGAGTGAGATAGGGGGAAAGAGAGAGAGAGGGGGAAAGAGAGAGAGGGGGAAAGAGAGAGAGGGGAAAGAGAGAGGGGGAAAGAGTGAGAGGGGGAAAGAGAGGGAAAGAGAGAGAGAGGGGGAAAGAGAGAGAGGGGGAAAGAGTGAAAGGGGAAAGAGGGAGAGGCAGAAAGAGGGAGAGGCGAAAATAGAGGGAAAGAGAGAGAGTGGTAGAGAAAGAGAGATAGACAGACAGACAGACATAGTGATTGATCGATGACATCAACGTGTAATGGAAACAGATACAGGAGAAGTGTTTTATAGAACAACCACCTCTTTATCCGTCAGACCAGCTGGATCTTTCTCCTGTCTGACTTTATATTGTGACAAATGATGATGGAAACTGGGTGTTAGGAAAAAATGAAGATTGATGATTAATTTTGACGGTACACAGGGGCACCACTCCACAGTTAATTCCAAATGCCTACTGCATTTGCAGGACAGGGGATTGTCTTGACTTTCCACAATGTCTGAATCACTTTTCCTTGCTTTCTGGTTGGATGGCAAGTTTCACCATATTATTTCAGATCTCCAGCTGTTTTTTATCAACACAACACAGGTCAATGTAAACACACATCATAGCAGGCAGTTGTCACATCTATTTTTTAATAAGCAAACTTATTAAATGTCAACAACAACAAAAACAGTTCAGGGAAACATAGAGAGAGAGAGAGAGAGAGACAGTGGGAGAGAGAGAGAGAGAACTGAGAGAGTGAGAGAGAGAGAGAGAGAGAGAGAGAGAGAGAGAGAGAGAGAGAGAGAGAGAGAGAGAGAGAGAGAGAGAGAGAGAGAGAGAGAGAGAGAGAGAGAGGGGGAGAGAGACAGAGAAAGGAAGAGAGAGACAGAGAGAGAGAGAGAGAGAGACAGAGAGAGAGAGAGAGAGAGAGAGAGAGAGAGAGACAGAGAGAGAGAGGGAGAGAGAGAGAGAGAGAGAGAGAGAGGAAGAGAGAGACAGAGGGAGAGAGAACTGAGAGAGAGAGAGGCAGAGAGAGACAGAGAGAGAGAGAGACAGAGAGAGAGAGAGGAAGAGAGAGACAGAGAAAGGAAGAGAGAGACAGAGAGAGAGAGAGAGAGAGAGAGAGAGAGAGAGAGAGAGAGAGAGAGAGAGAGAGAGAGAGCGAGAGAGAAAGAAAGGAAGGAAGAGACAGACAGAGAGAGAGAGGAAGAGAGAGACAGAGAGAGAGACAGAGAGAGAGAGAACTGAGAGAGAGAGAGAGAGAGAGGGAGAGAGAGAGGAAGAAAGTGACAGAGAAAGAGAGAGACAGAGAGAGAGAGGGGGAGAGACAGAGAAAGGAAGAGAGAGACAGAGAGAGAGAGAGAGAGAGAGAGAGAGAGAGAGAGAGAGAGAGAGAGAGAGAGAGAGAGAAAGGAAGGAAGGAAGAGAGAGACAGAGAGAGAGAGACAGACAGAGAGAGAGAGGAAGAGAGAGACAGAGAGAGAGACAGAGAGAGAGAGAGGGGAAGAGAGAGAGATAAAGAGAGTAGAGTAGTCCATTCACAGCGAATGCACATTTGTTCTTGGTGGTTTTTAATGACGTTGCCGTGACTACGGACACAATGGTGAAAGAGCTCCCGTTCTATCCTCCTGAAGATGATTCCACACACACACACACACACACACACACACACACACACACACACACACACACACACACACACACACACACACACACACACACACACACACACACACACACACACACACACACACACACACACACACACACACACACACACACACACACACACACACACACACACACACTCATTTAGCAATGCAATTAGCAAGACAGACAGGGGATTAAACACACACCCGTGGATCATTACTGCTCTAAGAAAGAGGGAGGGAAAGAGACAGAACATGTAGAACTCAGAAAAGACCTCGTGGAGGAATGTGGTAAAGCTCTTTTCATTGCGGTAGAATTTCACAATCACCTCCGTTCAAAAGTTTTTTTTTTTGTCCATTAAAATGACATCAAATTGATCATAAATACAGTGTAGACATTGGTAAAGAAGCAATAAAACTGTCCTTCTTTAGACTAGCTGAGTATCTGGAGCATCAGCATTTGTGGGTTCGATTACAGGCTCCAAATGGCCAGAAACAAAGAACTTTCTTCTGAAACTCGTAAGTCTATTCCTGTTCTGAGGAATGAAGGCTTCTCCATGCGAGAAATTGCCAAGAAACTTAAGGTCTCGTACAACGCTGTGTACTACTCTCTTCACAGAACAGAATGAACACCAGTCTCAACGTCAACAGTGAAGAGGCGACTGAGCAAGAGGAAAGGGACATTAGAGAGTCTAGATGAAGAAACAGACGCTTCACAAGTCCTCAACTGGCAGCTGAGCTTCTAGTCAGCTCCTCAGTTCCTCTCAGGGCCTCCCACTCCTCTTTCTATTCCGGTTAGAGTTTTCAGCTGTGCTAATATAATTGCAAAAGGGTTTTCTAATGATCAATTAGCCTTTAAAATGATCAACTTGGATTAGCTAACACAACGTGCCATTGGAACACAGGAGTGATGGTTGCTGTTAATGGGCCTCTGTACGCCTATGTAGATATTCCATTTAAAATCAGGCATTTCCAGCTACAATAGTCATTTACAACATTAACAATGTCTGCAGTATATTTCTGATCAAGTTGATGTTATTCTAATGGACGAAAAAAATGTAATTTTCTTTAAAAAACAAGGACATTTCTAAGTGACCCCCCAAACTTTTCAACGGTAGTGTAGATCAAGTTGTAAATGACACTGAAGGGTTCTTCTGTTTTATGGACCTAACAGTACATCCTGTTGACCTAACAGTACATCCTGTTGACCTAACAGTACATCCTGTTGACCTAACAGTACATCTTGTTTCATGGACCTAACAGTGCATCCTGTTGACCTAACAGTACATCCTGTTTCATGGACCTAACAGTACATCCTGTTGACCTAACAGTACATCCTGTTGACCTAACAGTACATCCTGTTGACCTAACAGTACATCCTGTTTCATGGACCTAACAGTACATCCTGTTGACCTAACAGTACATCCTGTTTCATGGACCTAACAGTACATCCTGTTTCATGGACCTAACAGTACATCCTGTTGACCTAACAGTACATCCTGTTGACCTTACAGTACATCCTGTTTCATGGACCTAACAGTACATCCTGTTTCATGGACCAAACAGTACATCCTGTTTCATGGACCAAACAGTACCTTCTGTTTCATGGACCTAACAGTACATCCTGTTGACCTAACAGTACATCCTGTTTCATGGACCTAACAGTACATCCTGTTGACCTAACAGTACATCCTGTTTCATGGACCTAACAGTACCTTCTGTTTCATGGACCTAACAGTACATCCTGTTGACCTAACAGTACATGCTGTTTCATGGACCTAACAGTACATCCTGTTGACCTAACAGTACATTCTGTTTCATGGACCTTTTGATTGGAAATTCCTCTTTGTTGAGTAATTCAAAATGTAGAGTGGAGAAAAGGCTACCAGCTCTCACAGTCTCATGTCAGAATTTAACGTTCATCCATGTTATCTCAAACGTCAGATTTTGAAGTCGGTTAAGTTTACGCATTAATGAACACTGAAATGTTTAGGTGAGGGTTTTGTTCAGGTATTAACAACAGGCTTAATGTTGATAACTCAGAGTGGTTCAGGTAAGGGTTCAGATTTGGGACAGGCTTAATGTTGATAACTCTGAGTGGTTCAGGTAAGGGTTCAGATTTGGGACAGGCTTAATGTTGATAACTCTGAGTGGTTCAGGTAAGGGTTCAGATTTGGGACAGGCTTAATGTTGATAACTCTGAGTGGTTCAGGTAAGGGTTCAGATTTGGGACAGGCTTAATGTTGATAACTCTGAGTGGTTCAGGTAAGGGTTCAGATTTGGGACAGGCTTAATGTTGATAACTCTGAGTGGTTCAGGTAAGGGTTCAGATTTGGGACAGGCTTAATGTTGATAACTCTGAGTGGTTCAGGTAAGGGTTCAGATTTGGGACAGGCTTAATGTTGATAACTCTGAGTGGTTCAGGTAAGGGTTCAGATTTGGGACAGGCTTAATGTTGATAACTCTGAGTGGTTCAGGTAAGGGTTCAGATTTGGGACAGGCTTAATGTTGATAACTCTGAGTGGTTCAGGTAAGGGTTCAGATTTGGGACAGGCTTAATGTTGATAACTCTGAGTGGTTCAGGTAAGGGTTCAGATTTGGGACAGGATTACAACCAAAACATCAAAAAACAGCTTTCTATCCCTGGATCACGCCCATCCTCCATCTCTGTCCACAAACCCCTAGCAAAACCCAAACCTCACTGACAGGTATCATCGCTCACTGTTGCCCCTAGTGGCCGGTCTCCACTTCATCTCCCGACGTCCTCAGACAAAGATAGATGTCAAATAGTGACTTGTGTCACGGGTGACCTGGCTGAAATAGGGGAAAACTGCAGACAATGAAAACCAATACAAGAAAAAAGAAGGACGATCAAATGTATCTGTGGATGGAAGCACTTTGCAAATAAAAATAAATATTGTATTTCACGTCGATAAAGTCGGCACCGACTAGAGACTGAACTTGCTTGAACTATTTCACTCTGCAATTTCAGGTGTTTATAAAAACGCTCTTTCCACAAAGATGCTGACATTCTATCCAGACAAACACCACACAATTACGACTCCTCACTAGTCTGCCTGGACCATTATGGATGAGTCTCTCAGGGTTAAGAAGTTGTAAACACGAATGTACTCAAAGTGCACATCGCATGCATGCACGCACACACACACAAACATACACAAACATACACAGGCACACACATACACATACACAGGCACACACACACACACAGGCACACAATACCATCCCTTAAGTGGCTGTAAATAGTGCTAGTTTTTCTGCTTGTATCCTCTCTGTCTCTCTCTCTCTCTCTGTCTCCCTCTCTCTATGTCTCTATAAGAGAGAGAGTGAGAGAGAGAGAGAGAGAGAGAGAGAGAGAGAGAGAGAGAGAGAGAGAGAGAGAGAGAGAGAGAGAGAGAGAGAGAGAGATGAGAGAGAGAGAGATGGATAGAGAGAGGGAGGGAGAGGGAGAGAGAGAGGGGGGAGAGAGAGAGATGGAGAGAGATGGGGAGACGGAGAGAGAGACAGAGAGAGAGAGAGAGAGAGAGAGAGAGAGAGAGAGAGAGAGAGAGAGAGAGAGAGGGGGAGAGAGGGAGAGAGAGATGGAGAGATGGAGAGAGATGGAGAGGGAGAGAGCGAGATGGAGAGAGAGAGAGAGAAGAGAGAGTAGAAAGAGAGAGTAGAAAGAGGGACAAGGGAGAAACAAGAGAAATAGGAAAATACATTGAAAAAAAGGTTGCGAAGGTTAGGAAATCAGAGCGAACTTTGGAGAAAAGAAAGAGGGAAAAGAGAGAGGAGAAAGAGGGGAAATTAGTGAAAAAAACTGGAAGAAAGAGGGTCTGTGAAAGTGAAAGGCTCTTTGTCTAGAGTGGTCTGATATGACCAGGGTCAAACCAATCATCATACTAAGAGTGTGGCAGACTACTAGAATAAATAAACACACACACACACACATACACACACACACACACACACACACACACACACACACACACACACACACACACACACACACACACACACACACACACACACACACACACACACACACACACACACACACACACTCATATGCTGACTCTTCATGTTCTACAATCATACAATGTCTTTTTTTCTAACTTCCAAACTATATTGAACCTTAAAGTGTCACTTTCCACAAGATGTTGGAGCTCAACAAGATCTCACCTCTTTGACCCGTTTTTACTTCAGATTCCGACGTTTGTCAAGATGTCTGTCCTGTTCCTCTGTGTTTCAGGTTGCTCCTCCTGCTGTGTTTCAGGTTGCTCCTCCTGCTGTGTTTCAGGTTGCTCCTCCTGCTGTGTTTCAGGTTGCTCCTCCTGCTGTGTTTCAGGTTGCTCCTCCTGCTGTGTTTCAGGTTGCTCCTCCTGCTGTGTTTCATGTTGCTCCTCCTGCTGTGTTTCAGGTTGCTCCTCCTGCTGTGTTTCATGTTGCTCCTCCTGCTGTGTTTCATGTTGCTCCTCCTGCTGTGTTTCAGGTTGCTCCTCCTGCTGTGTTTCAGGTTGCTCCTCCTGCTGTGTTTCAGGTTGCTCCTCCTGCTGTGTTTCAGGTTGCTCCTCCTGCTGTGTTTCAGGTTGCTCCTCCTGCTGTGTTTCAGGTTGCTTCTCCTGCTGTGTTTCAGGTTGCTCCTCCTGCTGTGTTTCATGTTGCTCCTCCTGCTGCGTTTCAGGTTGCTCCTCCTGCTGTGTTTCAGGTTGCTCCTCCTGCTGTGTTTCATGTTGCTCCTCCTGCTGTGTTTCATGTTGCTCCTCCTGCTGTGTTTCAGGTTGCTCCTCCTGCTGTGTTTCATGTTGCTCCTCCTGCTGTGTTTCAGGTTGCTCCTCCTGCTGTGTTTCAGGTTGCTCCTCCTGCTGTGTTTCAGGTTGCTCCTCCTGCTGTGTTTCATGTTGCTCCTCCTGCTGCGTTTCAGGTTGCTCCTCCTGCTGTGTTTCAGGTTGCTCCTCCTGCTGTGTTTCAGGTTGCTCCTCCTGCTGTGTTTCAGGTTGCTCCTCCTGCTGTGTTTCATGTTGCTCCTCCTGCTGTGTTTCAGGTTGCTCCTCCTGCTGTGTTTCATGTTGCTCCTCCTGCTGTGTTTCAGGTTGCTCCTCCTGCTACGTTTCAGGTTGCTCCTCCTGCTGCGTTTCAGGTTGCTCCTCCTGCTGCGTTTCAGGTTGCTCCTCCTGCTGCGTTTCAGGTTGCTCCTCCTGCTGCGTTTCAGGTTGCTCCTCCTGCTGTGTTTCAGGTTGCTCCTCCTGCTGTGTTTCATGTTGCTCCTCCTGCTGTGTTTCAGGTTGCTCCTCCTGCTGTGTTTCAAGTTGCTCCTCCTGCTGTGTTTCAGGTTGCTCCTCCTGCTGTGTTTCATGTTGCTCCTCCTGCTGTGTTTCAGGTTGCTCCTCCTGCTGTGTTTCATGTTGCTCCTCCTGCTGTGTTTCATGTTGCTCCTCCTGCTACGTTTCATGTTGCTCCTCCTGCTGCGTTTCAGGTTGCTCCTCCTGCTGTGTTTCAGGTTGCTCCTCCTGCTGTGTTTCATGTTGCTCCTCCTGCTGTGTTTCAGGTTGCTCCTCCTGCTGTGTTTCATGTTGCTCCTCCTGCTGTGTTTCAGGTTGCTCCTCCTGCTGCGTTTCAGGTTGCTCCTCCTGCTGTGTTTCATGTTACTCCTCCTGCTGTGTTTCATGTTGCTCCTCCTGCTACGTTTCAGGTTGCTCCTCCTGCTGTGTTTCATGTTACTCCTCCTGCTGCGTTTCAGGTTGCTCCTCCTGCTGCGTCGGCTGCTGACGAGGCACTGCGCGGCTGGTTACGTTCAGCCGTTCATTATGAACGGACGAGTTGCGAGGTAAACTTTGGAAAAATGTAAAAACAATAATAATAATGATTCATAATAATAATGTAAATAAAATAAATAAATACAAACCCTGTCATATGTGATTGAACATAAAGCCCTCGGAGCCAGAGCTCGCGGCTAACACTCATCCACCATCCCAGTCCCCAACGCACAAGCAAAACACAACACTACACAATGGTATTCATGCTCACCGTTGCCCCTAGTGGACAGGTTTGAAGACGTCTCCTGACATCCTGGGTACCTGGTGGACACACAGCAAATACACACTGAATCAAATATAGATGCAACAGGCAACAAAGCAACAGATTTGACTGAGTTTCAGTTCATATAAGGAAATCAGTCAATTGATTGAATCCGTAGGTTATGCCTGTCCATACCATAACCCCGCCACCACCATAACCCCACCACCACCATAACCCCACCTCCACCATAACCCCGCCACCACCATAACCCCGCCACCACCATAACCCCACCACCACCATAACCCCGCCACCACCATAACCCCGCCACCACCATAACCCCGCCACCACCATAACCCCACCACCACCATAACCCCACCACCACCATAACCCCACCACAACCATAACCCCACCACCATCATAACCCCGCCACCACCATAACCCCGCCACCACCATAACCCCGCCACCACCATAACCCCACCACCACCATAACCCCACCACCACCATAACCCCACCACCATAACCCCACCACTATAACCCCACTACCACCATAACCCCACCACCACCATAACCCCACCACCACCATAACCCCACCACCACCATAGGGGCACCCTGTTCACAACGTTGACATCAGCAAACCACTCATACATTCCTTCTACTATCTGCCCGGTACATTTGAAACCTAGTACATTCTCCGGCATGCCAGGGGACATCGAAGGTGAGCATTTGCCCACTGAAGTCGGTTATGACACCAAATTAAAGTCAAGACCCTGGTGAGGACAACGAGTATGCAGATAGGCTACCCTGAGA
>NW_025746447.1:107500-113404 GCF_021184085.1 Oncorhynchus gorbuscha
GAGTCTGGATACCAACCAGATAATACCCTTAGAGGAGGAGTCTGGATACCAACCAGATAATACCATTAGAGGAGGAGTCTGGATACCAACCAGATAATACCATTAGATGACGAGTCTGCCAAATGATTTAGACTTGAGTAGAATCCGTTAAAAAACACATTCATTGGAGACTATTATTTCCACTCTACTTCCTGTTTCCCTCCAGTCAGTAATGAGTCACTCTCAGACATCACTGTCTTCTGTCAGAGGTCACGAGGGTCATTGGAAGTTTCACAAATGGAACCCCAACCCATATGGGCCCTGTTAAAAAGTGTTTCACTATAAAGGGAATGGGGGGGGTATTTGGGATGCAGACAGTGTTCCACTATAAAGGGAATGGGGGGGGTATTTGGGATGCAGACAGTGTTTCACTATAAAGGGAATGGGGGTATTTGGGATGCAGACAGTGTTTCACTATAAAGGGAATGGGGGTATTTGGGATGCAGACAGTGTTTCACTATAAAGGGAATGGGGGTATTTGGGATGCAGACAGTGTTTCACTATAAAGGGAATGGGGGTATTTGGGATGCAGACAGTGTTTCACTATAAAGGGAATGGGGGGTATTTGGGATGCAGACAGTGTTTCACTATTGGGATGCAGACAGTGTTTCACTATAAAGGGATGGGGGGGGGTATTTGGGATGCAGACAGTGTTTCACTATAAAGGGAATGGGGGTATTTGGGATGCAGACAGTGTTTCACTATAAAGGGAATGGGGGGGTATTTGGGATGCAGACAGTGTTTCACTATAAAGGGAATGGGGGGGGTATTTGGGATGCAGACAGTGTTTCACTATAAAGGGAATGCAGACAGTGTTTCACTATAAAGGGAATGGGGGGGGTATTTGGGATGCAGACAGTGTTTCACTATAAAGGGAATGGGGGGTGCAGACAGTGTTTCACTATAAAGGGAATGGGGGGTATTTGGGATGCAGACAGTGTTTCACTATAAAGGGAATGGGGGGGGTATTTGGGATGCAGACAGTGTTTCACTATAAAGGGAATGGGGGGTATTTGGGATGCAGACAGTGTTTCACTATAAAGGGAATGGGGGTATTTGGGGGGTGTTTTTGGGATTTGGGATGCAGACAGTGTTTCACTATAAAGGGAATGGGGGTATTTGGGATGCAGACAGTGTTTCACTATAAAGGGAATGGGGATTTGGGTATTTGGGATGCAGACAGTGTTTCACTATAAAGGGAATGGGGGGTATTTGGGATGCAGACAGTGTTTCACTATAAAGGGAATGGGGGGGTATTTGGGATGCAGACAGTGTTTCACTATAAAGGGAATGGGGGGGGGGTATTTGGGATGCAGACAGTGTTTCACTATAAATGGGGAATGGGGGGATTTGGGATGCAGACAGTGTTTCACTATGGGATGCAGACAGTGTTTCACTATAAAGGGAATGGGGGGGTATTTGGGATGCAGGAGTGTTTCACAGGTGTTTCAGTGGGGGTATTTTTCACTATAAAGGGAATGGGGGGGGTATTTGGGATGCAGACAGTGTTTCACTATAAAGGGAATGGGGGTATTTGGGATGCAGACAGTGTTTGGGATGCAGACTATAAAGGGAATGGGGGTATTTGGGATGCAGACAGTGTTTCACTATAAAGGGAATGGGGGGTTATTTGGGATGCAGACAGTGTTTCACTATAAAGGGAATGGGGGGTATTTGGGATGCAGACAGTGTTTCACTATAAAGGGAATGGGGGTATTTGGGATGCAGACAGTGTTTTTGGGATGCAGACAGTGTTCCACTATAAAGGGAATGGGGGGTATTTGGGATGCAGACAGTGTTTCACTATAAAGGGAATGGGGGGGTATTTGGGATGCAGACAGTGTTTCACTATAAAGGGAATGGGGGTATTTGGGATGCAGACAGTGTTTCACTATAAAGGAATGGGGGTATTTGGGATGCAGACAGTGTTTCACTATAAAGGGAATGGGGGTATTTGGGATGCAGACAGTGTTTCACTATAAAGGGAATGGGGGGGTATTTGGGATGCAGACAGTGTTTCACTATAAAGGGAATGGGGGGGTATTTGGGATGCAGACAGTGTTTCACTATAAAGGGAATGGGGGGTATTTGGGATGCAGACAGTGTTTCACTATAAAGGGAATGGGGGTATTTGGGATGCAGTTTCACTATAAAAGGGAATGGGGGTATTTGGGACAGACAGTGTTTCACTATAAAGGGAATGGGGGGTTGGGATGCAGACACTATAAAGGGAATGGGGGGTATTTGGGATGCAGACAGTGTTTCACTATAAAGGGAATGGGGGTATTTGGGATGCAGACAGTGTTTCACTATAAAGGGAATGGGGGTATTTGGGATGCAGACAGTGTTTCACTATAAAGGGAATGGGGGGTATTTGGGATGCAGACAGTGTTTCACTATAAAGGGAATGGGGGGTATTTGGGATGCAGACAGTGTTCCACTATAAAGGGAATGGGGGGGTATTTGGGATGCAGACAGTGTTTCACTATAAAGGGAATAAAGGGAATGGGGGTATTTGGGATGCAGACAGTGTTTCACTATAAAGGGAATGGGGGTATTTGGGATGCAGACAGTGTTTCACTATAAAGGGAATGGGGGTATTTGGGATGCAGACAGTGTTTCACTATAAAGGGAATGGGGGGGGGGGGTATTTGGGATGCAGACAGTGTTTCACTATAAAGGGAATGGGGGGGTATTTGGGATGCAGACAGTGTTTCACTATAAAGGGAATGGGGGTATTTGGGATGCAGACAGTGTTCCACTATAAAATGGGGGGAATGGGATGCAGACAGTGTATTTGGGATGTATTTGGGAGACAGTGTTTCACTATAAAGGGAATGGGGGGGGTATTTGGGATGCAGACAGTGTTCCACTATAAAGGGAATGGGGGGTATTTGGGATGCAGACAGTGTTCCACTATAAAGGGAATGGGGGTATTTGGGGCAGACAGTGTTTCACTATAAAGGAATGGGGGGTATTTGGGATGACAGTGTTCCACTATAAAGGGAATGGGGGTATTTGGGATGCAGACAGTGTTCCACTATAAAGGGAATGGGGGGGTATTTGGGATGCAGACAGTGTTTCACTATAAAGGGAATGGGGGGGTATTTGGGATGCAGACAGTGTTTCACTATAAAGGGAATGGGGGTATTTGGGATGCAGACAGTGTTTCACTATAAAGGGAATGGGGGGGTATTTGGGATGCAGACAGTGTTTCACTATAAAGGGAATGGGGGTATTTGGGATGCAGACAGTGTTTCACTATAAAGGAATGGGGGGGGGGTATTTGGGATGCAGACAGTGTTTCACTATAAAGGGAATGGGGGGGGGGGTATTTGGGATGCAGACAGTGTTTCACTATAAAGGGAATGGGGGTATTTGGGATGCAGACAGTGTTTCACTATAAAGGGAATATTTGGGATGCAGACAGTGTTTCACTATAAAGGGAATGGGGGGTATTTGGGATGCAGACAGTGTTTCACTATAAAGGGAATGGGGGTATTTGGGATGCAGACAGTGTTTCACTATAAAGGGAATGGGGGTATTTGGGATGCAGACAGTGTTTCACTATAAAGGGAATGGGGGGGGGTTTCATTTGGGATGCAGACAGTGTTTCACTATAAAGGGAATGGGGGGGGGTATTTGGGATGCAGACAGTGTTTCACTATAAAGGGAATGGGGGTATTTGGGGAGTGCAGACAGTGTTTCACTATAAAGGGAATGGGGGGTTATTTGGGATGCAGACAGTGTTTCACTATAAAGGGAATGGGGGGTATTTGGGATGCAGACAGTGTTTCACTATAAAGGGAATGGGGGGTATTTGGGATGCAGACAGTGTTTCACTATAAAGGGAATGGGGGGTATTTGGGATGCAGACAGTGTTTCACTATAAAGGGAATGGGGGGGTATTTGGGATGCAGACAGTGTTCCACTATAAAGGGAATGGGGGGTATTTGGGACAGTGTTTCACTATAAAGGGAATGGGGGTATTTGGGAGACAGTGTTTCACTATAAAGGGAATGGGGGGTATTTGGGATGCAGACAGTGTTCCACTATAAAGGGAATGGGGGGTATTTGGGATGCAGACAGTGTTTCACTATAAAGGGAAATTTGGGATGCAGACAGTTTTTCACTATAAAGGGAATGGGGGGGGGTATTTGGGATGCAGACAGTGTTTCACTATAAAGGGAATGGGGGGGTATTTGGGATGCAGACAGTGTTTCACTATAAAGGGAATGGGGGGGGTATTTGGGATGCAGACAGTGTTTCACTATAAAGGGAATGCAGACAGTGGGGGTATTTGGGATGCAGACAGTGTTTCACTATAAAGGGAATGGGGGGGTATTTGGGATGCAGACAGTGTTTCACTATAAAGGAATGGGGGGGTATTTGGGATGCAGACAGTGTTTCACTATAAATTTGGGATGGAATAAAGGGGGGGGGGTATTTGGGATGCAGACAGTGTTTCACTATAAAGGAATGGGGGGGTATTTGGGATGCAGACAGTGTTTCACTATAAAGGGAATGGGGGGTATTTGGGATGCAGACAGTGTTTCACTATAAAGGGAATGGGGGTATTTGGGATGCAGACAGTGTTTCACTATAAAGGGAATGGGGGGTATTTGGGATGCAGACAGTGTTTCACTATAAAGGGAATGGGGGTATTTGGGATGCAGACAGTGTTTCACTATAAAGGGAATGGGGGGTATTTGGGATGCAGACAGTGTTTCACTATAAAGGGAATGGGGGGTATTTGGGATGCAGACAGTGTTTCACTATAAAGGGAATGGGGGGGTATTTGGGATGCAGACAGTGTTCCACTATAAAGGGAATGGGGGTATTTGGGATGCAGACAGTGTTTCACTATAAAGGGAATGGGGGGGTATTTGGGATGCAGACAGTGTTTCACTATAAAGGGAATGGGGGTATTTGGGATGCAGACAGTGTTTCACTATAAAGGGAATGGGGGGTATTTGGGATGCAGACAGTGTTTCACTATAAAGGGAATGGGGGTATTTGGGATGCAGACAGTGTTTCACTATAAAGGGAATGGGGGGTATTTGGGATGCAGACAGTGTTTCACTATAAAGGGAATGGGGGGTATTTGGGGGGTATTTGGGATTTGGGAGACAGTGTTTCACTATAAAAAGGGAATGGGGGTATTTGGGGGGATTTGGGATGCAGACAGTGTTTCACTATAAAGGAATGGGGGTATTTGGGATGCAGACAGTGTTTCACTATAAAGGGAATGGGGGGGGGGGGGTATTTGGGATGCAGACAGTGTTTCACTATAAAGGGAATGGGGGTATTTGGGATGCAGACAGTGTTTCACTATAAAGGAATGGGGGGGTATTTGGGATGCAGACAGTGTTCCACTATAAAGGGGAATGGGGGGTATTTGGGATGCAGACAGTGTTTCACTATAAAGGGAATGGGGGTATTTGGGATGCAGACAGTGTTTCACTATAAAGGGAATGGGGGGGGGGACAGTGTTATTTGGGGGGATGCAGACAGTGTTTCACTATAAAGGAATGGGGGATATTTTGGGATGCAGACAGTGTTTCACTATAAAGGGAATGGGGGGTATTTGGGATGCAGACAGTGTTTCACTATAAAGGTTTTTCACTATAAAGGGAATGGGGGGGGGGGTATTTGGGATGCAGACAGTGTTTCACTATAAAGGGAATGGGGGGTATTTGGGATGCAGACAGTGTTTCACTATAAAGGGAATGGGGGTATTTGGGATGCAGACAGTGTTTCACTATAAAGGGAATGGGGGTATTTGGGATGCAGACAGTGTTTCACTATAAAGGAATAAAGGTGTTTCAATAAAGGGGGGGGTATTTGGGATGCAGACAGTGTTTC
>NW_025746448.1:0-17500 GCF_021184085.1 Oncorhynchus gorbuscha
GTTACAGTTAGCCAGACACTACAGACAGCTACAGTTAGCCAGACACAGCTACAGACAGACAGCTACAGTTAGCCAGACACTACAGACAGCTACAGTTAGCCAGACACTGCAGACAGCTACAGTTAGCCAGACACTACAGACAGCTACAGTTAGCCAGACACTAGACAGCTAGAGTTAGCCAGACACTAGACAGCTACAGTTACCAGACACTTAGCCAGACACTATACAGACAGACTACAGACAGCTACAGTTAGCCAGACACTACAGACAGCTACAGTTAGCCAGACACTACAGACAGCTACAGTTAGCCAGACACTATAGACAGCTAGACAGCTACAGTTAGCCAGACACTACAGACAGCTTACAGACACTAGACAGCAGTTAGCCAGACACTACAGACAGCTACAGTTAGCCAGACACTTACAGACAGTTACAGTTAGCCAGACACTACAGACAGCTACAGTTACAGTTAGCGTTAGCCAGACACTACAGACAGCTACAGTTAGCCAGACACTACAGACAGCTACAGTTAGCCAGACACTACAGACAGCTACAGTTAGCCAGACACTACAGACAGCTTACAGTTAGACACTAGACAGCTACAGACAGACACTTACAGTTAGCCAGACACTACAGACAGCTACAGACAGTTACAGTTAGCCAGACACTACAGACAGACAGCTACAGTTAGCCAGACACTACAGCTACAGTTAGCCAGACACTATAGACAGCTACAGACAGCTACAGTTAGCCAGACACTACAGCTACAGTTAGCCAGACACTACAGACAGCTACAGTTAGCCAGACACTACAGACAGTTACAGTTAGCCAGACACTTTACCGTTAGCCAGACACTACAGACAGCTACAGTTAGCCAGACACTACAGACAGCTACAGTTAGCCAGACACTACAGACAGCTACAGTTAGCCAGACACTTAGTTAGCAGACACTACAGACAGTTACAGTTAGCCAGACACTACAGACAGCTACAGTTAGCCAGACACTACAGACAGCTACAGTTAGCCAGACACTACAGACAGTGACAGTTAGCCAGACACTACAGACAGCTACAGACAGTTACAGTTAGCCAGACACTATAGACAGTTACAGTTAGCCAGACACTATAGACAGTTACAGCTAGAGTTACAGACACTACAGACAGTTACAGTTAGCCAGACACTACAGACAGCTACAGCTAGAGTTACGGACACTACAGACAGCTACAGCTAGAGTTACAGACACTACAGACAGCTACAGCTAGAGTTACAGACACCACAGACAGCTACAGCTAGAGTTACGGACACTACAGACAGCTAAAAATAGGACTATAGACACTAGTAGAATAGCTTAGGCTAACATTCACCTGCCAGGAATGAGGTTTGGTGATTAAACACCTGTCCCGTGCTGAGGCTGTGTGTAAAGCAGACTGGCTGATGTAGTAGGCTTATAGCCGACTGATCTCTTAACTCCTTCAGGATTAACAGAAGTGTCCCTGGGGTATATTAGGTTCTAACTGTTCAACCACCACATATCTAGCAGGGCTCTTCACTGGTTAACCACCACCGCAGGAATCTTCACTGTTTCACCACCTCAGCAGGAATCTTCACTGTTTAACCACCACCGCAGGGCTCTTCACTGTTTAACCACCACATATCTATCAGGGCTCTTCACTGTTTAACCACCACCACAGGGCTCTTCACTGTTTAACCACCACATATCTAGCAGGGCTTTTCACTGTTTAACCACCACATATCTATCAGGGCTCTTCACTGTTTAACCACCACCACAGGGCTCTTCACTGTTTAACCACCACATATCTATCAGGGCTCTTCACTGTTTAACCACCACCACAGGGCTCTTCACTGTTTAACCACCACATATCTAGCAGGGCTCCTCACTGTTTAAACACCACAGATCTAGCAGGGCTATTCACTGTTTAACCACCACATATCTAGCAGGGCTCTTCACTGTTTAACCACCACATATCTAGCAGGGCGCTTCACTGTTTAACCACCACCGCAGGGCTCTTCACTGTTTAACCACCACATATCTAGCAGGGCTATTCACTGTTTAACCACCACATATCTATCAGGGCTCTTCACTGTTTAACCACCACCGCAGGGCTCTTCACTGTTTAAACACCACATATCTATCAGGGCTCTTCACTGTTTAACCACCACCGCAGGAATCTTCACTGTTTAACCACCACCGCAGGAATATTCACTGTTTAACCACCACCGCAGGAATATTCACTGTTTAACCACCACATATCTATCAGGGCTCTTCACTGTTTAACCACCACCACAGGGCTCTTCACTGTTTAACCACCACATATCTAGCAGGGCTTTTCACTGTTTAACCACCACATATCTATCAGGGCCCTTCACTGTTTAACCACCACCACAGGGCTCTTCACTGTTTAACCACCACATATCTATCAGGGCTCTTCACTGTTTAACCACCACCACAGGGCTCTTCACTGTTTAACCACCACATATCTAGCAGGGCTCTTCACTGTTTAAACACCACATATCTAGCAGGGCGATTCACTGTTTAACCACCACATATCTAGCAGGGCTCTTCACTGTTTAACCACCATATATCTAGCAGGGCTCTTCACTGTTTAACCACCACCGCAGGGCTCTTCACTGTTTAACCACCACATATCTAGCAGGGCTATTCACTGTTTAACCACCACATATCTATCAGTGCTCTTCACTGTTTAACCACCACCGCAGGGCTCTTCACTGTTTAAACACCACATATCTATCAGGGCTCTTCACTGTTTAACCACCACCGCAGGGCTCTTCACTGTTTAACCACCACATATCTAGCAGGGCTATTCACTGTTTAACCACCACATTTCTAGCAGGGCTCTTCACTGTTTAACCACCACATATCTAGCAGGGCTCTTCACTGTTTAACCACCACCGCAGGGCTCTTCACTGTTTAACCACCACATATCTAGCAGGGCTATTCACTGTTTAACCACCACATATCTAGCAGGGCTCTTCACTGTTTAACCACCACCGCAGGAATCTTCACTGTTTAACCACCACCGCAGGGCTCTTCACTGTTTAACCACCACATATCTAGCAGGGCTATTCACTGTTTAACCACCACATTTCTAGCAGGGCTCTTCACTGTTTAACCACCACATATCTAGCAGGGCTCTTCACTGTTTAACCACCACATATCTAGCAGGGCTCTTCACTGTTTAACCACCACATATCTAGCAGGGCTATTCACTGTTTAACCACCACATATCTAGCAGGGCTCTTCACTGTTTAACCACCACCGCAGGAATCTTCACTGTTTAACCACCACCGCAGGGCTCTTCACTGTTTAACCACCACATATCTAGCAGGGCTCTTCACTGTTTAACCACCACATATCTAGCAGGGCTCTTCACTGTTTAACCACCACATATCTATCAGTGCTCTTCACTGTTTAACCACCACCGCAGGGCTCTTCACTGTTTAAACACCACATATCTATCAGGGCTCTTCACTGTTTAACCACCACTGCAGGGATCTTCACTGTTTAACCACCACCGCAGGGCTCTTCACTGTTTAACCACCACTCCAGGGCTCTTCACTGTTTAACCACCACATATCTATCAGGGCTCTTCAATGTTTAAACATCACATATCTAGCAGGGCTCTTCACTGTTTAACCACCACATATCTATCAGGGCTCTTCACTGTTGCCAAAGGTGGAGGTGTTGCTGTTTATATTCAGAACCACATTCATGTAAAGCTTAGAGAGGATCTAATGTTAAATACTATTGAAGTAATATGGTTACAGGTTCATATGCCTCACCTAAAGCCCATTCTGATGGGAAGCTGCTATAGACCAAGTGCTAACAGTCAGTATCTAGATAACGTGTGAAATGCTTGATAATGTATGTGATACCAATAGAGAGGTATATTTTCTGGAGGATTTAAATATTCACTGGCTTTCATTAGGCTTCCCACTCAAGACAGCTTCAAACTGTAACCAGTGCCTGCAACCTGGTTCAGGTTATCAATCAACATACCAGGTTAGTTACACAGCACAGGAATGAAATCATCAACATGTATTGATCACATATTGACTAATACTGCAGAAACTTGTTTTGAAGCAGTATCCAAATCCACAAGATGTAGTGATCACAACATAGTAGCCATATCTAGGTAAACCAAGAAGTTTTCTATGTTGGAAATGTAAAGATTATTTGGTGGTCTGTGGTGAGTAATGAGGAGCAACCAGACGCTGCTGGTCTGTGGTGTGTATAGAGGAGCAACCAGACGCTGCTGGTCTGGGGTGTGTACTGAGGAGCAACCAGACGCTGCTGGTCTGTGGTGTGTAATGAGGAGCAACCAGACGCTGCTGGTCTGTGGTGAGTAATGAGGAGCAACCAGACGCTGCTGGTCTGTGGTGAGTAATGAGGAGCAACCAGACGCTGCTGGTCTGTGGTGTGTAATGAGGAGCAACCAGACGCTGCTGGTCTGTGGTGTGTAATGAGGAGCAACCAGACGCTGCTGGTCTGTGGTGTGTAAAGAGGAGCAACCAGGCGCTGCTGGTCTGTGGTGTGTAAAGAGGAGCAACCAGACACTGTTGGTCCGTGGTGTGTAATGAGGAGCAACCAGACGCTGCTGGTCTGTGGTGTGTAATGAGGAGCAACCAGACGCTGCTGGTCTGTGGTGTGTAATGAGGAGCAACCAGATGCTGCACTTGACACATTTATGAAATTGCCTAACCCAGTTACTAATAAGCACGCACCCACTAAGAAAATGACTGTAAAAACTGTTAAATGCCCTTGAAAAAGTATATGGTTGAGAGGGATGAGGCAAAATAAATGACAAATAGGTCTGGCAGCCCAACTGAAATCATGTGACTAAACTGAATAAAAAGAAGAAACTATACAATTACATAAATAATTTTTTATTTTTTTTCAATGGCAAGATTAGCAAACTTACGCATGACATGACAGCAACAAACGCTGACACTACACATCCAAGTATATCGGATATATACCATATTATGAAAGACAATCTAATTATGACAACCACTGAAATGTAGAATTCCGTAAAGTGAGTGTGGAAGAGGTTAAAAACATGATTGTTGTCTATCAACAATGACAAGCCACCGGGTCTGACAACTTGGATGGTAAAATACTGAGGATAATAGCAGACGATATTTCCACTCCTATTTGCCATATCTTCAATGTAAGCCTACTAGACAGTATGAGCCCTCAGGCTTGGAGGCAAGCTAAAGTTTTCCCCTGCCTAACGATAGTAAAGCCCCCTTTACTGGCTCAAATAGCCCAACAATAATTGACAACAGACTTTCAGCACGCTTATAGAGAAGGACATTCAACAATCACAGCACTTACACAAATGACTGATGATTGACTGAGAGGAATTGATGCTAAAATTATTGTGGGGGCTGTTTTGTTGGACTTCAGTGCAGATTTTGACATTACTGATCATAGTCTGTTGCTGGAAAAACATATGTGTTGTGGCTTCATACCCCCTGCTATAATGTGGATGAAGAGTTACCTGTCTAACAGAACACAGAGGGTGTTCTTTAATGGAAGCCTCTACAACAAAATTGAGGTAGAATCAGGAATTCCCCAGGGCAGCTGTCTAGGCCCCTCAGGGCAACTGTCTAGGCCCCTGATCGAGTTGAGGAGACTGTCATGGTCAAAACATATTGATACAACAGTAGCTAAGATGGCGAGAAGTCTGTCCATAATAAAGAGCTGCTCTGCCTTCTTAACAACACTGTCAACAAGGCAGGTCCTACAGGCTCTAGATTTGTCGCACAGGGACTACTGTTCAGCCGTGTGGTCAGGTAACACAAAGACGGACTCAGGAAAATTGCAATTGGCTCAGAAAGAGCAGCACGGCTGGCCCCTGGATGTACAACGAGATCTAACATTAATAATATGGATACCAATCTCTCCTGGCTCAAAGTGGAGTAGAGATTCACTTCATAACTATTTGTGAGAGGTATTGACATATTGAATGCACCAAGCTGTCTGTTAAACTACTAACACACAGCTCAGAAACCCATGACTACCCCACAAGACATGTCACCAGAGGTCTCTTCACAGTCCCCAAGTCCAGAACAAATTATGAGAGGCGCACAGTACTACATAGAGCCACAACTCACATAATATTCACATAAAGTAACACATGATAGCAGTACATTTATATTAAAAAACTGATAAAAACACACGTTATGGAACAGCAGGGACTGTGAAGCAACACAAACATAGGCACAGACACATGCAAACAAACACACGATAACACATGGATTTGGTGTTGTAGATATGTGGTAGGGACCTTAGGGAACACACTTAATGCATCGACGACGTCGTCCCCTCAGTGATAAAACGTACATTTCCCAACCAGAAGCAATGGATTACAGGCAACATCTGCACCGAGCTAAAGGCCAGAGCTTCTGCTTTCAAGGAGCCTGACACTAATCCGGACGCTTATAAAAAGTCCCGCTACGCCCTCAGACGAACCATCAAACGGGGAAAACGTCAATACAGGACTGAGAATGAATCCTAATACACCGGCTCTGACACTCATCGTATGTGGCTTTGAGAGCCCCAGCTGTTCCAGACAACTGTGTGATCATGCTCTCCGTAGCCGATGTGAGCAAGACCTTTAAACAAGTCAATATTAACAAAGCCGTTGGGCCAGACGGATTACCAGGATGTGTACTCAAAGCATGCTGTCAAGTGTCTTCACTGACATTTTCAACCTCTCCCTGACTGAGTCTGTAATACCAACATGTTTCAAACCGACCACCATTGTCCCTGTGCACAAGATAGCGAAGGTAACCTGCTTAAATGATTACCGCCCTGTAGCTCTCACGTCTGTAGCCATGAAAGTGCTTTGAAAGGCTGGTCATGGTTCACACCAACACCCTTATGCCAGAAACCCTAGACCCAATCCAATTTGCATACCGCCCCAACAGATCCACATATGACGCAATCTCAGCTGCACACCACACTGCCGTTTCCCACCTGGACAAAAGGAACACCTATGTGAGAGTGCTGTTGATTGACTACAGCTCAGCGTTCAACCACATAGTGTCCTCAAAGCTCATCACTAAGCGAAGGTGGTAAGAGTAGGCAACAACACGTGTGTCACGCTGATCCTCAGGTTGTCATGTTTGTCATTTATTATCATGTCTTGTCCCTGTGCTCCCCATTCTATTCGTTTCCCTCTGCTGGTCTTATTTGGTTCTTTCCCTCCTTCTATCCCTCTCTCTCCCCCTCCCTCTCTCACTCTCTCGCTCTCTCTTCTCTCTATCGTTCCGTTCCTGCTCCCAGCTGTTCCTATTCCCCTAATCATCATTTAGTCTTCCCACACCTGTTCCCGATCCTTTCCCCTGATTAGAGTCCCTATTTATTCCTTTGTGTTCCGTTCCTGTCCCGTTGGTTCCTTGTTTAGTATTCACCATGCTGTGATTGCGTTTCGCCCTGTCCTGTCGTGTTTTTGCTGTGATTGTGTATCGCCCTGTCCTGTCGTGTTTTTTGCCTTCATCAGATGCTGCGTGTGAGCAGGTGTCTCTGTCAACTACGGCCTGCGCCTACCCGAAGCGACCTGCAGTCTGTGGCCGCTTCTCCAGTTATTTCCCCTCTACAGACTAGAGGATTTCTGTTATTCCCTGTTTGGACTTAAATAAACTCTGTTTCTGTTAAGTCGCTTTTGGGTCCTCTTTCACCTGCATGACAGAAGGAACCGACCAAGGAATGGACCCAGCGACTTCAGACGCTCGTTACACTGCCGTCGAGATCCAAGGAGCCATGCTCGGCAGACACGAGCAGGAATTGTCTGCTGCTCGCCATGCCGTGGAGAACCTGGCCGCTCAGGTTTCCGACCTCTCTGGACAGTTCCAGAGTCTACGTCTCGTGCCACCTGTTACTTCCTGGCCTGCCGAGCCTCCAGAACCTAGGGTTAATAACCCACCTTGCTACTCCGGGCAGCCCACTGAGTGCCGCTCCTTTCTCACGCAGTGTGAGATTGTGTTCTCTCTCCAACCCAACACATACTCTAGAGAGAGAGCTCGGGTTGCTTACGTCATTTCACTCCTTACTGGCCGGGCTCGAGAATGGGGCACAGCTATCTGGGAGGCAAGGGCTGATTGCTCTAACAAGTTCCAGAACTTTAAAGAGGAGATGATTCGGGTTTTTGACCGTTCAGTTTTTGGTAGGGAGGCTTCTAGGGCCCTGGCTTCCTTATGCCAAGGTGAACGGTCCATAACGGATTATTCTATTGAGTTTCGCACTCTTGCTGCCTCTAGTGAGTGGAACGAGCCGGCGCTGCTCGCTCGTTTTCTGGAGGGACTCCACGCAGTGGTTAAGGATGAGATTCTCTCCCGGGAGGTTCCTTCAGATGTGGACTCTTTGATTGCTCTCGCCATCCGCATAGAACGACGGGTAGATCTTCGTCACCGGGCTCGTGGAAGAGAGCTCGCATCAACGGTGTTTCCCTGCTCCGCATCGCAACCATCTCCCTCCTCTGGCTCAGAGTCTGAGCCCATGCAGCTGGGAGGGATTCGCATCTCGACTAAGGAGAGGGAACGGAGGATCACCAACCGCCTGTGCCTCTATTGCGGAGTTGCTGGACATTTTGTTAATTCATGTCCAGTAAAAGCCAGAGCTCATCTGTAAGCGGAGGGCTACAGGTGAGCGCAACTACTCAAGTCTCTCCATCAAAATCCTGTACTACTTTGTCGGTCCATCTACGCTGGACCGGTTCGGGTGCTACATGTAGTGCCTTGATAGACTCTGGGGCTGAGGGTTGTTTCATGGACGAAGCATGGGTTCGGAAACATGACATTCCTTTCAGAGAGTTAGATAAGCCTACGCCCATGTTCGCCTTAGATGGTAGTCATCTTCCCAGTATCAGATTTGAGACACTACCTTTAACCCTCACAGTATCTGGTAACCACAGTGAGACTATTTCTTTTTTGATTTTTCGTTCACCGTTTACACCTGTTGTTTTGGGTCATCCCTGGCTAGTATGTCATAATCCTTCTATTAATTGGTCTAGTAATTCTATCCTATCCTGGAACGTTTCTTGTCATGTGAAGTGTTTAATGTCTGCCATCCCTCCCGTTTCTTCTGTCCCTACTTCTCAGGAGGAACCTGGCGATTTGACAGGAGTGCCGGAGGAATATCATGATCTGCGCACGGTCTTCAGTCGGTCCCGAGCCAACTCCCTTCCTCCTCACCGGTCGTATGATTGTAGTATTGATCTCCTTCCGGGGACCACTCCTCCTCGAGGTAGACTATACTCTCTGTCGGCTCCCGAACGTAAGGCTCTCGAGGATTATTTGTCTGTGTCTCTTGACGCCGGTACCATAGTGCCTTCTTCTTCTCCGGCCGGGGCGGGGTTCTTTTTTGTTAAGAAGAAGGACGGTACTCTGCGCCCCTGCGTGGATTATCGAGGGCTGAATGACATAACGGTTAAGAATCGTTATCCGCTTCCCCTTATGTCATCAGCCTTCGAGATTCTGCAGGGAGCCAGGTGCTTTACTAAGTTGGACCTTCGTAACGCTTACCATCTCGTGCGCATCAGAGAGGGGGACGAGTGGAAAACGGCGTTTAACACTCCGTTAGGGCATTTTGAGTACCGGGTTCTGCCGTTCGGTCTCGCCAATGCGCCAGCTGTTTTTCAGGCATTAGTTAATGATGTTCTGAGAGACATGCTGAACATTTTTGTTTTTGTCTATCTTGACGATATCCTGATTTTTTCTCCGTCACTCGAGATTCATGTTCAGCACGTTCGACGTGTTCTACAGCGCCTTTTAGAGAATTGTCTCTACGTAAAGGCTGAGAAGTGCTCTTTTCATGTCTCCTCCGTTACTTTTCTCGGTTCCGTTATTTCCGCTGAAGGCATTCAGATGGATTCCGCTAAGGTCCAAGCTGTCAGTGATTGGCCCGTTCCAAGGTCACGTGTCGAGTTGCAGCGCTTTTTAGGTTTCGCTAATTTCTATCGGCGTTTCATTCGTAATTTCGGTCAAGTTGCTGCCCCTCTCACAGCTCTTACTTCTGTCAAGACGTGTTTTAAGTGGTCCGGTTCCGCCCAGGGAGCTTTTGATCTTCTAAAAGAACGTTTTACGTCCGCTCCTATCCTCGTTACTCCTGACGTCACTAGACAATTCATTGTCGAGGTTGACGCTTCAGAGGTAGGCGTGGGAGCCATTCTATCCCAGCGCTTCCAGTCTGACGATAAGGTTCATCCTTGCGCTTATTTTTCTCATCGCCTGTCGCCATCTGAGCGCAACTATGATGTGGGTAACCGTGAACTGCTCGCCATCCGCTTAGCCCTAGGCGAATGGCGACAGTGGTTGGAGGGCGACCGTTCCTTTTGTCGTTTGGACAGACCATAAGAACCTTGAGTACATCCGTTCTGCCAAACGACTTAATGCCCGTCAAGCTCGTTGGGCGTTGTTTTTCGCTCGTTTCGAGTTTGTGATTTCTTACCGTCCGGGTAGCAAGAACACCAAGCCTGATGCCTTATCCCGTCTGTTTAGTTCTTCTGTGGCTTCTACTGATCCCGAGGGGATTCTTCCTTATGGGCGTGTTGTCGGGTTAACAGTCTGGGGAATTGAAAGACAGGTTAAGCAAGCACTCACGCACACTGCGTCGCCGCGCACTTGTCCTAGTAACCTCCTTTTCGTTCCTGTTTCCACTCGTCTGGCTGTTCTTCAGTGGGCTCACTCTGCCAAGTTAGCTGGTCATCCCGGTGTTCGAGGCACTCTTGCGTCTATTCGCCAGCGCTTTTGGTGGCCGACTCAGGAGCGTGACACGCGCCGTTTCGTGGCTGCTTGTTCGGACTGCGCGCAGACTAAGTCGGGTAACTCTCCTCCTGCCGGTCGTCTCAGACCGCTCCCCATTCCTTCTCGACCATGGTCTCACATTGCCTTAGACTTCATTACCGGTCTGCCTTTGTCTGCGGGGAAGACTGTGATTCTGACGGTTGTCGATAGGTTCTCTAAGGCGGCACATTTCATTCCCCTCGCTAAACTTCCTTCCGCTAAGGAGACGGCACAAATCATTATTGAGAATGTATTCAGAATTCATGGCCTCCCGTTAGACGCCGTTTCAGACAGAGGCCCGCAATTCATGTCACAGTTTTGGAGGGAGTTCTGTCGTTTGATTGGTGCGTCCGTCAGTCTCTCTTCCGGGTTTCATCCCCAGTCTAACGGTCAAGCAGAGAGGGCCAATCAGACGATTGGTCGCATACTACGCAGCCTTTCTTTCAGAAACCCTGCGTCTTGGGCAGAACAGCTCCCTGGGCAGAATACGCTCACAATTCGCTTCCTTCGTCTGCTACCGGGTTATCTCCGTTTCAGAGTAGTCTGGGTTACCAGCCTCCTCTGTTCTCATCCCAGCTTGCCGAGTCCAGCGTTCCCTCCGCTCAAGCGTTTGTCCAACGTTGTGAGCGCACCTGGAGGAGGGTGAGGTCTGCACTTTGCCGTTACAGGGCACAGACGGTGAGAGCCGCCAATAAACGCAGGATTAAGAGTCCAAGGTATTGTTGCGGCCAGAGAGTGTGGCTTTCCACTCGCAACCTTCCTCTTACGACAGCTTCTCGTAAGTTGACTCCGCGGTTCATTGGTCCGTTCCGTGTCTCCCAGGTCGTCAATCCTGTCGCTGTGCGACTGCTTCTTCCGCGACATCTTTGTCGCGTCCATCCTGTCTTCCATGTCTCCTGTGTTAAGCCCTTTCTTCGCACCCCCGTTCGTCTTCCCTCCCCCCCTCCCGTCCTTGTCGAGAGCGCACCTATTTACAAGGTACATAAGATCATGGACATGCGTTCTCGGGGACGGGGTCACCAATACTTAGTGGATTGGGAGGGTTACGGTCCTGAGGAGAGGAGTTGGGTTCCGTCTCGGGACGTGCTGGACCGTTCACTCATCGATGATTTCCTCCGTTGCCGCCAGGATTCCTCCTCGAGTGCGCCAGGAGGCGCTCGGTGAGTGGGGGGGGTACTGTCATGTTTGTCATTTATTATCATGTCTTGTCCCTGTGCTCCCCATTCTATTCGTTTCCCTCTGCTGGTCTTATTTGGTTCTTTCCCTCCTTCTATCCCTCTCTCTCCCCCTCCCTCTCTCACTCTCTCGCTCTCTCTTCTCTATCGTTCCGTTCCTGCTCCCAGCTGTTCCTATTCCCCTAATCATCATTTAGTCTTCCCACACCTGTTCCCGATCCTTTCCCCTGATTAGAGTCCCTATTTATTCCTTTGTGTTCCGTTCCTGTCCCGTCGGTTCCTTGTTTAGTATTCACCATGCTGTGATTGCGTTTCGCCCTGTCCTGTCGTGTTTTTGCTGTGATTGTGTATCGCCCTGTCCTGTCGTGTTTTTTGCCTTCATCAGATGCTGCGTGTGAGCAGGTGTCTCTGTCAACTACGGCCTGCGCCTACCCGAAGCGACCTGCAGTCTGTGGCCGCTTCTCCAGTTATTTCCCCTCTACAGACTAGAGGATTTCTGTTATTCCCTGTTTGGACTTAAATAAACTCTGTTTCTGTTAAGTCGCTTTTGGGTCCTCTTTCACCTGCATGACACAGGTGCTTAGTCCCCTGCTGTACTCCAGTTCCCCATTAACATCAGGTGCTTAGTCCCCTCCTGTACTCCAGTTCCCCATTAACATCAGGTGCTTAGTCCCCTCCTGTACTCCAGTTCCCCATTAACATCGAAGGGACTGAAGTTCCTTAACAGCTTCTACCCCCAAGCCATAAGACTGCTGAACAGCTTCTACCCCCAAGCATAAGACTGCTGAACAGCTTCTACCCCCAAGCCATAAGACTGCTGAACAGCTTCTACCCCCAAGCCGTAAGACTGCTGAACAGCTTCTACCCCCAAGCCATAAGACTGCTGAACAGCTTCTACCCCCAAGCCATAAGACTGCTGAACAGCTTCTACCCCCAAGCCATAAGACTGCTGAACAGCTTCTACCCCCAAGCCATAAGACTGCTGAACAGCTTCTACCCCCAAGCCGTAAGACTGCTGAACAGCTTCTACCCCCAAGCCATCAGACTGCTGAACAGCTTCTACCCCCAAGCCATAAGACTGCTGAACAATTAATCAAATGCCCCCCTGTCCTGTTAGCTACCTCTTCCATACATAACCCCTGTCCTGTTATCTACCTCTTCCATACATAACCCTGTCCTGTTAGCTACCTCTTCCATACATAACCCATGTCCTGTTATCTACCTCTTCCATACATAACCCATGTCCTGTTATCTACCTCTTCCATACATAACCCATGTCCTGTTATCTACCTCTTCCATACATAACCCCTGACCTGTTATCTACCTCTTCCATACATAACCCTGTCCTGTTATCTACCTCTTCCATACATAACCCCTGTCCTGTTATCTACCTCTTTTATACATAACCCTGTCCTGTTATCTACCTCTTCCATACATAACCCCTGTCCTGTTATCTACCTCTTCCATACATAACCCATGTCCTGTTATCTACCTCTTCCATACATAACCCATGTCCTGTTATCTACCTCTTCCATACATAACCCATGTCCTGTTATCTACCTCTTCCATACATAACCCCTGACCTGTTATCTACCTCTTCCATACATAACCCTGTCCTGTTATCTACCTCTTCCATACATAACCCCTGTCCTGTTATCTACCTCTTTTATACATAACCCTGTCCTGTTATCTACCTCTTCCATACATAACCCCTGTCCTGTTATCTACCTCTTCCATACATAACCCTGTCCTGTTAGCTACCTCTTCCATACATAACCCCTGTCCTGCTATCTACCTCTTCCATACATAACCCCTGTCCTGTTATCTCCCTCTTCCATACATAACCCCTGTCCTGTGATCTACCTCTTCCATACATAACCCCTGTCCTGTTATCTACCTCTTCCATACATAACCCTGTCCTGTTATCTACCTCCATACATAACCCCTGTCCTGTTATCCACCTCTTCCATACATAACCCCTGTCCTGTTATCTACCTCCATACATAACCCCTGTCCTGTTATCTACCTCTTTAATACATAACCCCTGTCCTGTTATCTACCTCTTCCATACATAACCCCTGTCCTGTTATCTACCTCTTCCATACATAACCCCTGTCCTGTTATCTACCTCCATACATAACCCCTGTCCTGTTATCTACCTCTTTAATACATAACCCCTGTCCTGTTATCTACCTCTTCCATACATAACCCCTGTCCTGTTATCTACCTCTTTTATACATAACCCTGTCCTGTTATCTACGTCTTCCATACATAACCCCTGTCCTGTTATCTACCTCTACCATACATAACCATGTCCTGTTATCTACCTCTTCCATACATAACCCCTGTCATGTTATCTACCTCTTCCATACATAACCCCTGTCCTGTTATCTACCTCTTCCATACATAACCCCTGTCCTGTTATCTACCTCTTCCATACATAACCCCTGTCCTGTTATCTACCTCTTCCATACATAACCCTGTCCTGTTATCTACCTCTTTAATACATAACCCCTGTCCTGTTATCTACCTCTTCCATTAACTATTTCATAGATAACCTCTGTTCTGTTGGCTAACTATTTCATACATAACCTCTGTCCTGTTGGCTAACTATTTCATACATAACCTCTGTCCTGTTGGCTAACTATTTCATACATAACCCTGTCCAGTTAGCTTTTTCATACATAACCCCTGTCTAGTTAGCTCTTTCATCCATAACCCCTGTCTAGTTAGCTCCTTCATGCATAACCCCTGTCTAGTTAGCTCCTTCATGCATAACTCCTGTCTAGTTAGCTTTTTCATCCATAACCCCTGTCTAGTTAGCTCCTTCATGCATAACCCCTGTCTAGTTAGCTCCTTCATCCATAACCCCTGTCTAGTTAGCTCCTTCATGCATAACCCCTGTCTAGTTAGCTCCTTCATCCATAACCCCTGTCTAGTTAGCTCCTTCATCCATAACCCCTGTCTAGTTAGCTCTTTCATGCATAACCCTGTCTAGTTAGCTCCTTCATCCATAACCCCTGTCTAGTTAGCTCCTTGATGCATAACCCCTGTCTAGTTAGCTCCTTCATGCATAACCCTGTCTAGTTAGCTCCTTCATGCATAACCCCTGTCTAGTTAGCTCCTTCATGCATAACCCCTGTCTAGTTAGCTCCTTCATGCATAACCCCTGTCTAGTTAGCTCCTTCATGCATAACCCTGTCTAGTTATCTCCTTCATGCATAACCCTGTCTAGTTAGCTCCTTCATGTATAACCCCTGTCTAGTTAGCTCCTTCATTCATAACCCCTGTCTAGTTAGCTCCTTAATGCATAACCCTGTCTAGTTAGTTCCTTCATGCATAACCCTGTCTAGTTAGCTCCTTCATGCATAACCCCTGTCTAGTTAGCTCCTTCATGCATAACCCTGTCTAGTTAGCTATTTGATGCATAACCCCTGTCTAGTTAGCTCCTTCATGCATAACCCTGTCTAGTTAGCTCCTTCATGCATAACCCCTGTCTAGTTAGCTCCTTCATGCATAACCCTGTCTAGTTAGCTCCTTCATGCATAACCCTGTCTAGTTAGCTCCTTCATGCATAACCCCTGTCTAGTTAGCTCCTTCATGCATAACCCTGTCTAGTTAGCTCCTTCATGCATAACCCCTGTCTAGTTAGCTCCTTCATGCATAACCCTGTCTAGTTAGCTCCTTCATGCATAACCCCTGTCTAGTTAGCTCCTTCATGCATAACCCTGTCTAGTTAGCTCTTTGATGCATAACCCCTGTCTAGTTAGCTCCTTCATGCATAACCCTGTCTAGTTAGCTCCTTCATGCATAACCCTGTCTAGTTAGCTCCTTCATGCATAACCCCTGTCTAGTTAGCTCCTTCATGCATAACCCTGTCTAGTTAGCTCCTTCATGCATAACCCTGTCTAGTTAGCTCCTTCATGCATAACCCCTGTCTAGTTAGCTCCTTCATGCATAACCCTGTCTAGTTAGCTCATTCATGCATAACCCTGTCTAGTTAGCTCCTTGATGCATAACCCCTGTCTAGTTAGCTCCTTCATGCATAACCCCTGTCTAGTTAGCTCCTTCATGCATAACCCCTGTCTAGTTAGCTCCTTCATGCATAACCCTGTCTAGTTAGCTCCTTGATGCATAACCCCTGTCTAGTTAGCTCCTTCATGCATAACCCTGTCTAGTTAGCTCCTTCATGCATAACCCTGTCTAGTTAGCTCCTGGATGCATAACCCCTGTCTAGTTAGCTCCTTCATGCATAACCCTGTCTAGTTAGCTCCTTCATGCATAACCCTGTCTAGTTAGCTCCTTCATGCATAACCCTGTCTAGTTAGCTCCTTCATGCATAACCCTGTCTAGTTAGCTCCTTCGTGCATAACCCTGTCTAGTTAGCTCCTTGATGCATAACCCCTGTCTAGTTAGCTCCTTCATGCATAACCCTGTCTAGTTAGCTCCTTCATGCATAACCCTGTCTAGTTAGCTCCTTCATGCATAACCCTGTCTAGTTAGCTCCTTCGTGCATAACCCTGTCTAGTTAGCTCCTTGATGCATAACCCCTGTCTAGTTAGCTCCTTCATGCATAACCCTGTCTAGTTAGCTCCTTCATGCATAACCCTGTCTAGTTAGCTCCTTGATGCATAACCCCTGTCTAGTTAGCTCCTTCATGCATAACCCCTGTCTAGTTAGCTCCTTCATGCATAACCCGTCCTGTTTGCACAACTAGAAAATAGAGAAGAATCCATTATAGCCTGGTATACCCTGTCACTCAACACATCCACAACACAGAGTACCTCTTCAGTTGGACAACATAGCCTGGTATTCCCTGTCTCACCACACATCCACACCACAGAGTATCTCTTCAGTTGGACAACATAGCCTGGTATTCTCTGTCTCTCCACACATCCACAACACAAAGCATATCTTCAGTTGGACAACATAGCCTGGTATTCCCTGTCTCTCCACACATCCACACCACAGAGTATCTCTTCAGGTGTTAGTTGGACAACATAGCCTGGTACTCCCTGTCTCTCCACACATCCACACCACAGAGTATCTCTTCAGTTGGACAACATAGCCTGGTATTCTCTGTCTCTCCACACATCCACAACACAAAGCATATCTTCAGTTGGACAACATAACCCTCGGCATTCACAACCATAGTACCCTCCAAGCTCGTCATCAAGCTCGAGACCCTGGGTCTCGAACCCGCCCTGTGCAACTGGGTACTGGACTTCCTGACGGGCCGCCCCCAGGTGGTGAGGGTAGGCAACAACATCTCCTCCCCGCTGATCCTCAACACGGGGGCCCCACAAGGGTGCGTTCTGAGCCCTCTCCTGTACTCCCTGTTCACCCACGACTGCGTGGCCACGCACGCCTCCAACTCAATCATCAAGTTTGCGGACGACACAACAGTGGTAGGCTTGATTACCAACAACGACGAGACGGCCTACAGGGAGGAGGTGAGGGCCCTCGGAGTGTGGTGTCAGGAAAATAACCTCACA
>NW_025746448.1:22500-113391 GCF_021184085.1 Oncorhynchus gorbuscha
CCGCTGCTGCACTGCTGCACTGCTACACCACTGCACTACTGCACTGCTGCACCACTGCACTACTGCACCGCTGCACCACTGCACTGCTGCGCTGCTGCACTGCTACACTACTGCACCACTGCACCACTACACTACTACCTCAGCCTGCTGTATCCTCCACTACTACACTACTGCACTACTACACCACTACACTACTACACTACTGCACTACTACCTCAGCCTGCTGTATCCTCCACCACTCTACACTACTGCACTACTACACTGCTGCACCGCTGCACTACTACACTGCTGCACCACTACCCCACTGCACTACTGCACTGCTGCACTGCTGCACTACTACCTCAGCCTGCTGTATCCTCCACCACTACACCATTACACTACTACACTACTGCACTACTACACTGCTACACTACTACCTCAGCCTGCTGTATCCTCCACTACTACACCACTACACTACTACACCACTACACTACTGCACTGCTACACCGCTGCACTACTACACTACTACACCACTACACTACTACACTGCTACACCACTACACTACTGCACTACTACACTACTACCTCAGCCTGCTGTATCCTCCACCACTGCACCATTACACTACTACACTACTACACTACTACACTACTACACTACTACCTCAGCCTGCTGTATCCTCCACTACTACACCACTACACTACTACACCACTACACTACTACACTACTACACCACTACACTACTACACTACTACACCACTACACTACTACACTACTACACTACTACACTACTACACTACTACACTACTACCTCAGCCTGCTGTATCCTCCACCATTACACGACTACACTACTACACTACTACACTACTACACTACTATACCACTACACTACTACACCACTACACTACTACACTACTACACTACGACCTCAGCCTGCTGTATCCTCCACTACTACACTACTACACTACTACACTACTACACCACTACACTACTACACTACTACACTACTACCTCAGCCTGCTGTATCCTCCACCACTACACTACTACACTACTACACTACTACACCACTACACTACTACAACACTACACCACTACACCACTACACTACCTCAACTCTCTACAGGAGACCTGCTGCAGCCTACACCACTACACCACAACATTATTAAAACACCTCAACCCTCTACAGCCGTACCTCAACTCTCTACAGCAGTACCTCAGACCTCTACAGCAGTACCTCAGACCTCTACAGCAGTACCTCAGACCTCTACAGCAGTCTACAGCAGTACCTCAGACCTCTACAGCAGTACCTCAGACCTCTACAGCAGTACCTCAGACCTCTACAGCCGTACCTCAGACCTCTACAGCCGTACCTCAGACCTCTACAGCAGTACCTCAGACCTCTACAGCAGTACCTCAGACCTCTACAGCAGTACCTCACCTCTCTACAGCAGTACCTCAGACCTCTACAGCAGTACCTCAGACCTCTACAGCAGTACCTCACCTCTCTACAGCAGTACCTTAACCCTCTACAGCAGTACCTCAGACCTCTACAGCAGTACCTCAGACCTCTACAGCCGTACCTCAGACCTCTACAGCAGTACCTCAACCCTCTACAGCCATACCTCAGACCTCTACAGCAGTACCTCAGACCTCTACAGCAGTACCTCAGACCTCTACAGCAGTACCTCAGACCTCTACAGCAGTACCTCAGACCTCTACAGCAGTACCTCAACCCTCTACAGCCGTACCAGACCTCTACAGCCGTACCTCAGACCTCTACAGCAGTACCTCAGACCTCTACAGCCGTACCTCAGACCTCTACAGCAGTACCTCAGACCTCTACAGCAGTACCTCAGACCTCTACAGCCATACCTCAACCCTCTACAGCAGTACCTAAACCCTCTACAGCAGTACCTCAACCCTCTACAGCAGTACCTCAGACCTCTACAGCAGTACCTCAGACCTCTACAGCAGTACCTCAGACCTCTACAGCAGTACCTCAACCCTCTACAGCCGTACCTCAACCCTCTACAGCAGTACCTCAGACCTCTACAGCCGTACCTCAGACCTCTACAGCCGTACCTCAGACCTCTACAGCAGTACCTCAACCCTCTACAGCAGTACCTCAGACCTCTACAGCAGTACCTCAACCCTCTACAGCCGTACCTCAGACCTCTACAGCCATACCTCAACCCTCTACAGCGGTACCTAAACCCTCTACAGCAGTACCTCAACCCTCTACAGCAGTACCTCAACCCTCTACAGCAGTACCTCAACCCTCTACAGCAGTACCTCAACCCTCTACAGCAGTCTCACAGCAGTACCTCAACCCTCTACAGCAGTACCTCAACCCTCTACAGCAGTACAACCTCTACAGCAGTACCTCAGACCTCTACAGCAGTACCTCAGACCTCTACAGCAGTACCTCAGACCTCTACAGCAGTACCTCAGACCTCTACAGCAGTACCTCAGACCTCTACAGCAGTACCTCAGACCTCTACAGCAGTACCTCAGACCTCTACAGCAGTACATCAGACCTCTACAGCAGTACCTCAGACCTCTACAGCAGTACCTCAGACCTCTACAGCAGTACCTCAGACCTCTACAGCAGTACCTCAGACCTCTACAGCAGTACCTCAGACCTCTACAGCAGTACCTCAGACCTCTACAGCAGTACCTCAGACCTCTACAGCAGTACCTCAGACCTCTACAGCAGTACCTCAGACCTCTACAGCAGTACCTCAGACCTCTACAGCAGTACCTCAGACCTCTACAGCAGTACCTCAGACCTCTACAGCAGTACCTCAGACCTCTACAGCAGTACCTCAGACCTCTACAGCAGTACCTCAGACCTCTACAGCAGACCTCTACAGCAGTACCTCAGACCTCTACAGCAGTACCTCAGACCTCTACAGCAGTACCTCAGACCTCTACAGCAGTACCTCAACCCTCTACAGCAGTACCTCAGACCTCTACAGCAGTACCTCAGACCTCTACAGCAGTACCTCAGACCTCTACAGCAGTACCTCAGACCTCTACAGCAGTACCTCAGACCTCTACAGCAGTACCTCAGACCTCTACAGCAGTACCTCAGACCTCTACAGCAGTACCTCAGACCTCTACAGCAGGGAGCTGACATGATAAAAGTAGCTCAGTGTCTAACCCTGACTACTGCAGTTCCACACTAATGTGATAACAGCATGGTCTTTAACCAGACACTGGTCTGTAACAGAAAGACAGTTAACAGTAAAATACACAGTCGTGCTGTTCCCAGAACACGTCATGGTTTGGTGTTGTTGCTGTGACCAACCGGGTCTCAGGGTGACAGACTGAGGCTGGTGGTTTGGCACACTGCCCACTAAGCCACTCTAAAACCCAACACAGCCAGCCTATCAGGGGCAGCCTATCAGGGGCAGCCTATCAGGGGCAGCCTATCAGCGAGAAGCAGAGATGCTTCATTCAGACAAACTGACTCCAGATGTTCTATAAAGGAGACTACATTCATATTACGCACACACACACTCTCTCTCTCTTTCTCTCTCCTCTCTGTCATCCTTATAGAGCTGTTCCCATCTGGCCTGGTGCAGGAAGGAGGAGAGAGAGGCCAGGGAGGAAGAGGAGAGTTAGGAGGAGGAGCAGCAATCCCCTCCACACATCAGTGAGTTTACATTGAGGGGCTCAGTCATTCCTCTGGGTTCTCAGTCTCAACATTCACTGTTTGAAATCTCATCAACATCAACTGGATGCACATGTTCCAATCAGGCCTCACAGAGAAATCTCACTAGTTAATTATCATGTATAAGACGCCATGTTCCACTGTAGGGCTAGACATACAGGGCCTTGTGTGTTGTGGTACAGTCCACATTGTGTTGTGGTACAGTCCACAGTGTGTTGTGGTACAGTCCACATTGTGTTGTGGTACAGTGCACATTGTGTTGTGGTACAGTCCACATTGTGTTGTGTGTTGTGGTACAGTCCACATTGTGTTGTCCACAGTGTGTTGTGGTACAGTCCACAGTGTGTTGTGGTACAGTCCACATTGTGTTGTGGTACAGTCCACATTGTGTTGTGGTACAGTCCACATTGTTGTGTTGTGGTTGTGGTACAGTCCACAGTGTGTTGTGGTACAGTCCACAGTGTGTTGTGGTACAGTCCACATTGTGTTGTGGTACAGTCCACAGTGTGTTGTGGTACAGTCCACAGTGTGTTGTGGTACAGTCCACATTGTGTTGTTGTCCACAGTGTGTTGTGGTACAGTCCACAGTGTGTTGTGGTACAGTGCACATTGTGTTGTGGTACAGTCCACATTGTGTTGTGGTACAGTCCACAGTGTGTTGTGGTACAGTCCACAGTGTGTTGTGGTACAGTCCACAGTGTGTTGTGGTACACTCCACATTGTGTTGTGGTACAGTCCACATTGTGTTGTGGTACAGTCCACAGTGTGTTGTGGTACAGTCCACATTGTGTTGTGGTACAGTCCACATTGTGTTGTGGTACAGTCCACATTGTGTTGTGGTACAGTCCACATTGTTGTGTGTGTGTGTGGTACAGTCCACAGTGTGTTGTGGTACAGTCCACATTGTGTTGTGGTACAGTCCACATTGTGTTGTGGTACAGTCCACATTGTGTTGTGTGTTGTGGTACAGTCCACAGTGTGTTGTGGTACAGTCCACAGTGTGTTGTGGTACAGTCCACATTGTGTTGTGGTACAGTCCACATTGTGTTGTGGTACAGTCCACAGTGTGTTGTGGTACAGTCCACAGTGTGTTGTGGTACAGTCCACATTGTGTTGTGGTACAGTCCACATTGTGTTGTGGTACAGTCCACAGTGTGTTGTGGTACAGTCCACAGTGTGTTGTGGTACAGTCCACATTGTGTTGTGGTACAGTCCACATTGTGTTGTGGTACAGTCCACATTGTGTTGTGGTACAGTCCACAGTGTGTTGTGGTACAGTCCACATTGTGTTGTGGTACAGTCCACATTGTGTTGTGGTACAGTGCACATTGTGTTGTGGTACAGTCCACATTGTGTTGTGTGTTGTGGTACAGTCCACAGTGTGTTGTGGTACAGTCCACAGTGTGTTGTGGTACAGTCCACAGTCCATTGTGTTGTGGTACAGTCCACATTGTGTTGTGGTACAGTCCACAGTGTGTTGTGGTACAGTCCACAGTGTGTTGTGGTACAGTCCACAGTGTGTTGTGGTACAGTCCACATTGTGTTGTGGTACAGTCCACAGTGTGTTGTGGTACAGTCCACAGTGTGTTGTGGTACAGTCCACAGTGTGTTGTGGTACAGTCCACAGTGTGTTGTGGTACAGTCCACATTGTGTGTGGTACAGTCCACATTGTGTTGTGGTACAGTCCACATTGTGTTGTGGTATAGTCCACAGTGTGTTGTGGTACAGTCCACAGTGTGTTGTGGTACAGTCCACATTGTGATGTGGTACAGTCCACATTGTGTTGTGGTACAGTCCACAGTGTGTTGTGGTACAGTCCACATTGTGTTGTGGTACAGTCCACATTGTGTTGTGGTACAGTCCACAGTTTAGTTGTGGTACAGTCCACAGTGTTTAGTTGTGCAGTAGACAGTCCACATTGTGTTCTCCTAGCAGTCAGACAGTCCAAAGCATTTAGACAGTTCTCCTAGTCAGACAGCTAACAAAGCATTTAGACAGTTCTCCTAGCATTTAGACTGCTCCCATAGCATCTAGACAGTTCTCCTAGCAGTCAGACAGCTCCCACAGCATTTAGACAGTTCTCCTAGCAGTCAGACAGCTAACAAAGCATTTAGACAGTTCTCCTAGCAGTCAGACAGCTAACAAAGCATTTAGACAGTTCTCCTAGCAGTCAGACAGCTCCTAGCAGTCAGACAGCATAACAAAGCATTTAGACAGTTCTCCTAGCAGTCAGACAGCTAACAAAGCATTTAGACAGTTCTCCTAGCAGTCAGACAGCTAACAAAGCATTTAGACAGTTCTCCTAGCAGTCAGACAGCTCCCAGTTCTCCTACAGCATTTAGACAGTTATCCTAGCAGTCAGACAGCTCCCACAGCCTTTAGACAGTTCTCCTAGCAGTCAGACAGCTCCCACAGCATTTAGACAGTTCTCCTAGCAGTCAGACAGCTCCCACAGCCTTTAGACAGTTCTCCTAGCAGTCAGACAGCTCCCACAGCCTTTAGACAGTTCTCCTAGCAGTCAGACAGCTCCCACAGCATTTAAACAGTTCTCTTATCAGTCAGACAGCTAACAAAGCATTTAGACAGTTATCCTAGCAGTCAGACAGCTAACAAAGCATTTAGACAGTTCTCCTAGTGTTTTATCTAAAATTAGGATGATAACATTCCCAAAATATTCAGAGAATGTTTTTGATAATTCTGTAATATCTGTAACATTCTACATCTGTAACAACCAGAACATTCCCCAGACGTTCGCATTAGGTTTCCAGGTAATGTAGTAACGCAATGTACCAGTAATGTTTTCCCAGCAAACCAAAATTGGTTCTGTGAAAGTTCTGAGAACATTCGTTAGGTCGCAGCAAATGTTCTCATAACACAAAAACTGTCCAGCTGAGTGGATGATTCTGTTTATTTTAGGGTGCATAAAAGGTTCTCGTAAAATGTAATTAGGTTGTGGAAACAGTAGGGGTACATTACAAGAGATAGGTTCCCAAAATGCAAATTATGCTCAGTTGTGTTGACAATCATACAATGTTTAAGTTAGGTTGCACAGGATGTTCCCTTAATGTTGTAAGAATGAAATAAGTCAGTATGTATTATGTTCATAGCCTATTTGATTTAGGTTTAACGTAATATTCAATTTATGTTCCCACAATGTACATTTGACCTTGTCTTGGAGGTGCTCAGAACATTTTGGGAACATTTAGAACATGTAATATTTAAGTTTGACCTAATATTACCACAACATTCCCAGCATGCAAATTAATGTTATCGATAATGTAGCCATACTGATTCAACAGTAGCTCAGATGATAAGGCCCTGCTCTACCTTCTTAACAACACTATCAACAAGGCAGGTCCTACAGGCTCTAGTTTCTACCTTCTTAACAACACTATCAACAAGGCAGGTCCTACAGGCCCTAGTTTCTACCTTCTTAACAACACTATCAACAAGGCAGGTCCTACAGGCTCTAGTTTCTACCTTCTTAATAACACTATCAACAAGGCAGGTCCTACAAGTCCTAGTTTCTACCTTCTTAACAGCACTATCAACAAGGCAGGTCCTACAGGCTCTAGTTTCTACCTTCTTAACAGCACTATCAACAAGGCAGGTCCTACAGACCCTAGTTTCTACCTTCTTAACAGCACTATCAACAAGGCAGGTCCTACAGGCCCTAGTTTCTACCTTCTTAACAACACTATAAACAAGGCAGGTCCTACAGACCCTAGTTTCTACCTTCTTAACAACACTATCAACAAGGCAGGTCCTACAGGCTCTAGTTTCTACCTTAACAACACTATCAACAAGGCAGGTCCTATCTAGTGTTAACATCCCACCAGTGATAATGTCTTCTCCCCCATTTAGCTGTAGTCTACAGAGCATTGATGGTGATAATGTCTTCTCCCCCATTTAGCTGTAGTCAACAGAGCATTGATGGTGATAATGTCTTCTCCCCCATTTAGCTGTAGTCTACAGAGCATTGATGGTGATAATGTCTTCTCCCCCATTTAGCTGTAGTCAACAGAGCATTGATGGTGATAATGTCTTCTCCCCCATTTAGCTGTAGTCAACAGAGCATTGATGGTGATAATGTCTTCTCCCCCATTTAGCTGTAGTCAACAGAGCATTGATGGTGGTAATGTCTTCTCCCCCATTTAGCTGTAGTCTACAGAGCATTGATGGTGATAATGTCTTCTCCCCCATTTTTATTTTTTATTTTTTTATTTCACCTTTATTTAACCAGGTAGGCTAGTTGAGAACAAGTTCTCATTTGCAACTGCGACCTGGCCAAGATAAAAGCATAGCAGTGTGAACAGACAACACAGAGTTACACATGGAATAAACAATTAACAAGTCAGTAACACAGTAGAAAAAAAATGGGCAGTCTATATACAATGTGTGCAAAAGGCATGAGGAGGTAGGCGAATAATACAGTTTTGCAGATTAACACTGGAGTGATAAATGATCAGGTCATGTACAGGTAGAGATATTGGTGTGCAAAAGAGCAGAAAAATAAATAAATAAAAACAGTATAAAAAAAGTATGGGAATGAGGTAGGTGAAAATGGGTGGGCTATTTTCCTATAGACTATGTACAGCTGCAGCGATCGGTTAGCTGCTCGGATAGCTGATGTTTGAAGTTGGTGAGGGAGATAAAAGTCTCCAACTTCAGCGATTTTTGCAATTCGTTCCAGTCACAGGCAGCAGAGTACTGGAACGAAAGGCGGCCAAATGATGTGTTGGCTTTAGGGATGATCAGTGAGATACACCTGCTGGAGCGCGTGCTACGGATGGGTGTTGCCATCGTGACCAGTGAATTGAGGTAAGGCGGAGCTTTACCTAGCATGGACTTGTAGATGACCTGGAGCCAGTGGGTCTGGCGACGAATATGTAGTGAGGGCCAGCCGACTAGAGCATACAAGTCGCAGTGGTGGGTGGTATAAGGTGCTTTAGTGACAAAACGGATGGCACTGTGATAGACTGCATCCAGTTTGCTGAGTAGAGTGTTGGAAGCCATTTTGTAGATGACATCGCCGAAGTCGAGGATCGGTAGGATAGTCAGTTTAACTAGGTAAGCTTGGCAGCGTGAGTGAAGGAGGCTTTGTTGCGGAATAGAAAGCCGACTCTTGATTTGATTTTCAATTGGAGATGTTTGATGTGGGTCTGGAAGGAGAGTTTGCAGTCTAGCCAGACACCTAGGTACTTATAGATGTCCACATATTCAAGGTCGGAACCATCCAGGGTGGTGATGCTAGTCGGGCATGCGGGTGCAGGCAGCGATCGGTTGAAAAGCATGCATTTGGTTTTACTCGCATTTAAGAGCAGTTGGAGGCCACGGAAGGAGTGCTGTATGGCATTGAAGCTCGTTTGGAGGTTAGATAGCACAGTGTCCAATGACGGGCCGAAAGTATATAGAATGGTGTCGTCTGCGTAGAGGTGGATCAGGGAATCGCCCGCAGCAAGAGCAACATCATTGATATACACAGAGAAAAGAGTCGGCCCGAGAATTGAACCCTGTGGCACCCCCATAGAGACTGCCAGAGGACCGGACAGCATGCCCTCCGATTTGACACACTGAACTCTGTCTGCAAAGTAATTGGTGAACCAGGCAAGGCAGTCATCCGAAAAACCGAGGCTGTAGAGTCTGCCGATAAGAATATGGTGATTGACAGAGTCGAAAGCCTTGGCGAGGTCGATGAAGACGGCTGCACAGTACTGTCTTTTATCGATGGCGGTTATGATATCGTTTAGTACCTTGAGTGTGGCTGAGGTGCACCCGTGACCGGCTCGGAAACCAGATTGCACAGCGGAGAAGGTACGGTGGGATTCGAGATGGTCAGTGACCTGTTTGTTGACTTGGCTTTCGAAGACCTTAGATAGGCAGGGCAGGATGGATATAGGTCTGTAACAGTTTGGGTCCAGGGTGTCTCCCCCTTTGAAGAGGGGGATGACTGCGGCAGCTTTCCCAATCCTTGGGGATCTCAGACGATATGAAAGAGAGGTTGAACAGGCTGGTAATAGGGGTTGCGACAATGGCGGCAGATAGTTTCAGAAATAGCGGGTCCAGATTGTCAAGCCCAGCTGATTTGTACGGGTCCAGGTTTTGCAGCTCATTCAGAACATCTGCTATCTGGATTTGGGTAAAGGAGAACCTGGAGAGGCTTGGGTGAGGAGCTACGGGGGGGGGGCGGAGCTGTTGGCCAAGGTTGGAGTAGCCAGGCGGAAGGCATGGCCAGCCATTGAGAAGTGTTTATTGAAGTTTTCGATAATCATGGATTTATCGGTGGAGACCGTGTTTCCTAGCCTCAGAGCAGTGGGCAGCTGGGAGGAGGTGCTCTTGTTCTCCATGGACTTCACAGTGTCCCAGAACTTTTTGGAGTTGGAGCTACAGGATGCAAACTTCTGCCTGAAGAAGCTGGCCTTAGCTTTCCTGACTGACTGCGTGTATTGGTTCCTGACTTCCCTGAACAGTTGCATATCACGGGGGCTATTCGATGCTATTGCAGTCCACCACAGGATGTTTTTGTGCTGGTCGAGGGCAGTCAGGTCTGGAGTGAACCAAGGGCTGTATCTGTTCTTGGTTCTGCATTTTTTGAACGGAGCATGCTTATCTAAAATGGTGAGGAAGTTACTTTTAAAGAATGACCATGCATCCTCAACTGACGGGATGAGGTCAATGTCCTTCCAGGATACCCGGGCCATGTCGATTAGAAAGGCCTGCTCACAGAAGTGTTTTAGGGAGCGTTTGACAGTGATGAGGGGTGGTCGTTTGACTGCGGCTCCGTGGCGGATACAGGCGATGAGGCAGTGATCGCTGAGATCCTGGTTGAAGACAGCAGAGGTATATTTGGAGGGCCAGTTGGTCAGGATGACGTCTATGAGGGTGCCCTTGTTTACAGAGTTAGGTTGTACCTGGTGGGTTCCTTGATGATTTGAGTGAGATTGAGGGCATCTAGCTTAGATTGTAGGACTGCCGGGGTGTTAAGCATATCCCAGTTTAGGTCACCTAACAGAACGAACTCTGAAGCTAGATGGGGGGCGATCAATTCACAAATGGTGTCCAGGGCACAGCTGGGAGCTGAGGGGGGTCGGTAGCAGGCGGCAACAGTGATAGACTTGTTTCTGGAGAGAGTAATTTTCAAAATTAGTAGTTCAAACTGTTTGGGTATGGACCTGGAAAGTATGACATTACTTTGCAGGCTATCTCTGCAGTAGACTGCAACTCCTCCCCCTTTAGCAGTTCTATCTTGACGGAAGATGTTATAGTTGGGTATGGAAATCTCTGAATTTTTGGTGGCCTTCCTGAGCCAGGATTCAGACACGGCAAGGATTTAGCTGTAGTCAACAGAGCATTGATGGTGATAATGTCTTCTCCCCCATTTAGCTGTAGTCAACAGAGTATTGATGGTGATAATGTCTTCTCCCCCATTTAGCTGTAGTCAACAGAGCATTGATGGTGATAATGTCTTCTCCCCCATTTAGCTGTAGTCAACAGAGTATTGATGGTGATAATGTCTTCTCCCCCATTTAGCTGTAGTCAACAACCCTGGAGAGCGTTGAAGAAGATGAGGTGGTTGAATTCATAAATTGTGTGTAAATTCTCAGGATAATCTCCTCCTATTCCGTCAACATTGGGTTATTGTCACGGCCGTTGAATGAAGAGGACAGCGTGGTGAGCGTTCATATTATTTTATTTAGAAAAGACGCCGAACAAAACAATAAACACTAACAAACAAACTGTGAAGCTAAAGGCTCATAAACAAAGTCATCTTCCCACAAAGAAAGGAGGGAAAAGGGCTACCTAAGTATGGTTCCCAATCAGAGACAACGATAGACAGCTGTCCCTGATTGAGAATCATACCCAGCCAAAACATAGAAATACAAAGTCATAGAAAATCAAAACATAGAATGCCCACCCCCAAATCACACCCTGACCAAAGCAAATAGAGACATTAAAAGGCTCTCTAAGGTCAGGGCGTGACAGTTATCAAACCAAAATAATGTTTATTTGGTGTATGTACAGGATACAGCAGGGGGGCGTACAGGAAGATGACATTGAGTTGTCATCCCAACCATTCAACCTATAATGAGAGAGGATCTCCTGGACCTGTTGGTGGATGAAACAACATCAGCCATAAACTATGAGGAACATCCCAACCCTTCAGCTACATGATGAGGAACATCCCAACCATTCAGCTGCATGATGAGGAACATCCCAACCCTTCAGCTACATGATGAGGAACATCCCAACCATTCAGCTACATGATGAGGAACATCCCAACCCTTCAGCTACATGATGAGGAACATCCCAACCATTCAGCTACATGATGAGGAACATCCCAACCCTTCAGCTACATGATGAGGAACATCCCAACCATTCAGCTACATGATGAGGAACATCCCAACCCTTCAGCTACACTACATGATGAGGAACATCCCAACCCTTCAGCTACATGATGAGGAACATCCCAACCATTCAGCTACATGATGAGGAACATCCCAACCCTTCAGCTACACTACATGATGAGGAACATCCCAACCCTTCAGCTACATGATGAGGAACATCCCAACCATTCAGCTATACTACATGATGAGGAACATCCCAACCATTCAGCTACATGATGAGGAACATCCCAACCCTTCAGCGACATGATGAGGAACATCCCAACCATTCAGCTATACTACATGATAAGGAACATCCCAACCCTTCAGCTACACTACATGATGAGGAACATCCCAACCCTTCAGCTACATGATGAGGAACATCCCAACCATTCAGCTATACTACATGATAAGGAACATCCCAACCCTTCAGCTACAAGATGAGGAACATCCCAACCATTCAGCTACACTACATGATGAGGAACATCCCAACCATTCAGCTATACTACATGATGAGGAACATCCCAACCATTCAGCTACATGATGAGGAACATCCCAACCATTCAGCTATACTACATGATGAGGAACATCCCAACCATTCAGCTACACTACATGATGAGGAACATCCCAACCATTCAGCTACATGATGAGGAACATCCCAACCATTCAGCTATACTACATGATAAGGAACATCCCAACCCTTCAGCTACACTACATGATGAGGAACATCCCAACCATTCAGCTACACTGATGAGGAACATCCCAACCCTTCAGCTACATGATGAGGAACATCCCATTCAGCTACATGATGAGGAAACATCCCAACCATTCAGCTACACTACATGATGAGGAACATCCCAACCATTCAGCTATACTACATGATGAGGAACATCCCAACCATTCAGCTACACTACATGATGAGGAACATCCCAACCATTCAGCTATACTACATGATGAGGAACATCCCAACCATTCAGCTATACTACATGATGAGGAACATCCCAACCATTCAGCTATACTACATGATGAGGAACATCCCAACCATTCAGCTACACTACATGATGAGGAACATCCCAACCATTCAGCTACATGATGAGGAACATCCCAACCCTTCAGCTACACTACATGATGAGGAACATCCCAACCATTCAGCTACATGATGAGGAACATCCCAACCCTTCAGCTACACTACATGATGAGGAACATCCCAACCATTCAGCTACATGATGAGGAACATCCCAACCCTTCAGCTACATGATGAGGAACATCCCAACCCTTCAGCTATACTACATGATGAGGAACATCCCAACCCTTCAGCTACACTACATGATGAGGAACATCCCATTCAGCTACCATTCAGCTACATGATGAGGAACATCCCAACCATTCAGCTATACTACATGATGAGGAACATCCCAACCCTTCAGCTACACTACATGATGAGGAACATCCCAACCATTCAGCTATACTACATGATGAGGAACATCCCAACCCTTCAGCTACACTACATGATGAGGAACATCCCAACCATTCAGCTACATGATGAGGAACATCCCAACCATTCAGCTATACTACATGATAAGGAACATCCCAACCCTTCAGCTATACTACATGATGAGGAACATCCCAACCCTTCAGCTATATGATGCTACATGATGAGGAACATCCCCCTTCAGCTACATGATGAGGAACCATGATAAGAAACTTCAGCTACATGATGAGGAACATCCCAACCATTCAGCTACATGATGAGGAACATGCTAACTTTTCAGCTACACTACATGAGTCGCCATCAGCATTGTGTCGATGTGATGTTGTACCTGCTACACCAGAAACCAACCAAATCAACTTGATTTCAATTCACAAGAGTGTCAGTCATTATCAATAGTCCAGTCCACCATGGTTCTGTTACTCTGACAGTACACGTCCATGGTTCTGTTACTCTGACAGTAGTCCAGTCCACCATGGTTCTGTTACTCTGACAGTACACGTCCATGGTTCTGTTACTCTGACAGTAGTCCAGTCCACCATGGTTCTGTTACTCTGACAGTACACCTCCATGGTTCTGTTACTCTGACAGTTGTCCTCCATGGTTCTGTTACTCTGACAGTAGACCAGTCCTCCATGGTTCTGTTACTCTGACAGTAGTCCTCCATGGTTCTGTTACTCTGACAGTAGTCCAGTCCACCATGGTTCTGTTACTCTGACAGTAGACCAGTCCTCCATGGTTCTGTTACTCTGACAGTAGTCCTCCATGGTTCTGTTACTCTGACAGTAGTCCTCCATGGTTCTGTTACTCTGACAGTAGACCAGTCCTCCATGGTTCTGTTACTCTGACAGTAGACCAGTCCTCCATGGTTCTGTTACTCTGACAGTAGACCAGTCCTCCATGGTTCTGTTACTCTGACAGTGGTCCTCCATGGTTCTGTTACTCTGACAGTAGACCAGTCCTCCATGGTTCTGTTACTCTGACAGTAGTCCTCCATGGTTCTGTTACTCTGACAGTAGTCCAGTCCTCCATGGTTCTGTTACTCTGACAGTAGACCAGTCCTCCATGGTTCTGTTACTCTGACAGTAGACCAGTCCTCCATGGTTCTGTTACTCTGACAGTAGACCAGTCCTCCATGGTTCTGTTACTCTGACAGTAGACCAGTCCTCCATGGTTCTGTTACTCTGACAGTAGACCAGTCCTCCATGGTTCTGTTACTCTGACAGTAGACCAGTCCTCCATGGTTCTGTTACTCTGACAGTAGTCCAGTCCTCCATGGTTCTGTTACTCTGACAGTAGTCCAGTCCTCCATGGTTCTGTTACTCTGACAGTAGTCCTCCATGGTTCTGTTACTCTGACAGTAGACCAGTCCTCCATGGTTCTGTTACTCTGACAGTAGACCAGTCCTCCATGGTTCTGTTACTCTGACAGTAGACCAGTCCTCCATGGTTCTGTTACTCTGACAGTAGACCAGTCCTCCATGGTTCTGTTACTCTGACAGTAGACCAGTCTTCCATGGTTCTGTTACTCTGACAGTAGGTCCTCCATGGTTCTGTTACTCTGACAGTAGACCAGTCCTCCATGGTTCTGTTACTCTGACAGTAGTCCTCCATGGTTCTGTTACTCTGACAGTAGACCAGTCCTCCATGGTTCTGTTACTCTGACAGTAGACCAGTCCTCCATGGTTCTGTTACTCTGACAGTAGTCCAGTCCTCCATGGTTCTGTTACTCTGACAGTAGACCAGTCCTCCATGGTTCTGTTACTCTGACAGTAGACCAGTCCTCCATGGTTCTGTTACTCTGACAGTAGACCAGTCCTCCATGGTTCTGTTACTCTGACAGTAGACCAGTCCTCCATGGTTCTGTTACTCTGACAGTAGACCAGTCCTCCATGGTTCTGTTACTCTGACAGTAGACCAGTCCTCCATGGTTCTGTTACTCTGACAGTAGTCCAGTCCTCCATGGTTCTGTTACTCTGACAGTAGTCCAGTCCTCCATGGTTCTGTTACTCTGACAGTAGACCAGTCCTCCATGGTTCTGTTACTCTGACAGTAGACCAGTCCTCCATGGTTCTGTTACTCTGACAGTAGACCAGTCCTCCATGGTTCTGTTACTCTGACAGTAGACCAGTCCTCCATGGTTCTGTTACTCTGACAGTAGACCAGTCCTCCATGGTTCTGTTACTCTGACAGTAGTCCAGTCCTCCATGGTTCTGTTACTCTGACAGTAGTCCTCCATGGTTCTGTTACTCTGACAGTAGTCCAGTCCTCCATGGTTCTGTTACTCTGACAGTAGACCAGTCCTCCATGGTTCTGTTACTCTGACAGTAGACCAGTCCTCCATGGTTCTGTTACTCTGACAGTAGTCCAGTCCTCCATGGTTCTGTTACTCTGACAGTAGTCCAGTCCTCCATGGTTCTGTTACTCTGACAGTAGACCAGTCCTCCATGGTTCTGTTACTCTGACAGTAGACCAGTCCTCCATGGTTCTGTTACTCTGACAGTAGTCCAGTCCTCCATGGTTCTGTTACTCTGACAGTAGTCCTCCATGGTTCTGTTACTCTGACAGTAGACCAGTCCTCCATGGTTCTGTTACTCTGACAGTAGACCAGTCCTCCATGGTTCTGTTACTCTGACAGTAGACCAGTCCTCCATGGTTCTGTTACTCTGACAGTAGACCTTTCCAAACCAAGGTTTCGTAGTAGACTCTAGCTCAATGTCTTTGTAAATCACTGTGTCAAAGGACTTTCCAAACCAAGGTTTCGTAGTAGACTCTAGCTCAATGTCATTGTAAATCACTGTGTCAGAGGACTTTCCAAACCAATGTTTCGTAGTAGACTCTAGCTCAATGTCTTTGTAAATCACTGTGTCAAAGCACTTTCCAACCAAGGTTTCGTAGTAGACTCTAGCTCAATGTCTTTGTAAATCACTGTGTCAAAGGACTTTCCAAACCAAGGTTTCGTAGTAGACTCTAGCTCAATGTCATTGTAAATCACTGTGTCAGAGGACTTTCCAAACCAAGGTTTCGTAGTAGACTCTAGCTCAATGTCATTGTAAATCACTGTGTCAGAGGACTTTCCAAACCAATGTTTCGTAGTAGACTCTAGCTCAATGTCTTTGTAAATCACTGTGTCAAAGGACTTTCCAAACCATGGTTTCGTAGTAGACTCTAGCTGAATGTCTTTGTAAATTAATGTCTCAGGGTGCATCAAGATAAAGGAGAATACTTCAAAAGAGCGTAACGTAATATAATAATAATAATAATAATATAATAATATATGCCATTTAGCAGACGCTTTTATCCAAAGCGACTTACAGTCATGTGTGCATACATTCTACGTATGGGTGGTCCCGGGGATCGAACCCACTACCCTGGCGTTACAAGCGCCATGCTCTACCAACTGAGCTACAGAAGGACCAGTTCTGTATGAGCAGCAGTTTCCTACCAACCCTCTGCACCAATGTTCCTGAAGAAACTCTGGCTTGGTTGGTAGTGGGATAGGAGAGGCAAGTCTGAGTCTGTGGGGAATGTTGGCACTGTGTGGGAAAACATCAAACTAATTGTTACTTGGCAATGTCATATTCCAGGTCGCAGTTGTAAATGAGAATTTGTTCTCAACTAGCCTACCTGGTTAAAGGTGAAATAAAAAATAAAAACTATTCCTGTATATACCCCACCTTATCCTGTACATACGCCAAATAAACATCCATTTTGGTTTGATAACATATTATTGCTTATCAATTCAGCAATCAACTCACCATCAATTAATTGATAGATGGTAACATACTGGCCGTTGTCACCTGAGAGAGACAGGAGCTAGGTAATATACTGGCCGTGGTCACCTGAGAGAGACAGGAACTAGGTAATATACTGGCCGTGGTCACCTGAGAGAGACAGGAGCTAGGTAATATACTGGCCGTTTTCTCACCTTAGAGACAGGAGGTAGGTAATATACTGGCCGTGGTCACCTGAGAGAGACAGGAGCTAGGTAATATACTGGCCATGGTCTCACCTGAGAGAGAGGAGGTAGGTAATATACTGGCCATGGTCTCACCTGAGAGAGAGGAGGTAGGTAATATACTGGCCGTGGTCACCTGAGAGAGAGGAGGTAGGTAATATACTGGCCGTGGTCACCTGAGAGAGACAGGAGGTAGGTAATATACTGGCCATGGTCACCTGAGAGAGAGGAGGTAGGTAATATACTGGCCATGGTCTCACCTGAGAGAGAGGAGGTAGGTAATATACTGGCCATGGTCTCACCTGAGAGAGGAGGAGGTAGGTAATATACTGGCCGTGGTCACCTGAGAGAGAGGAGGTAGGTAATATACTGGCCGTGGTCACCTGAGAGACAGGAGGTAGGTAATATACTGGCCGTGGTCACCTGAGAGAGACAGGAGCTAGGTAATATACTGGCCATGGTCTCACCTGAGAGAGAGGAGGTAGGTAATATACTGGCCATGGTCTCACCTGAGAGAGACAGGAGCTAGGTAATATACTGGCCGTGGTCACCTGAGAGACAGGAGGTAGGTAATATACTGGCCATGGTCTCACCTGAGAGACAGGAGGTAGGTAATATACTGGCCGTGGTCTCACCTGAGAGACAGGAGGTAGGTAATATACTGGCCATGGTCTCACCTGAGAGAGAGGAGGTAGGTAATATACTGGCCATGGTCTCACCTGAGAGAGAGGAGGTAGGTAATATTCTGGCCATGGCCTCACCTGAGAGAGACAGGAGCTAGGTAATATACTGGCCATGGTCTCACCTGGGAGAGAGGAGGTAGGTAATATTCTGGCCATGGTCTCACCTGAGAGACAGGAGGTAGGTAATATACTGGCCATGGTCTCACCTGAGAGAGAGGAGGTAGGTAATATACTGGCCATGGTCTCACCTGAGAGAGAGGAGGTAGGTAATATTCTGGCCATGGTCTCACCTGAGAGAGAGGAGGTAGGTAATATACTGGCCATGGTCTCACCTGAGAGAGAGGAGGTAGGTAATATACTGGCCATGGTCTCACCTGAGAGAGAGGAGGTAGGTAATATACTGGCCATGGTCTCACCTGAGAGAGAGGAGGTAGGTAATATACTGGCCATGGTCTCACCTGAGAGAGAGGAGGTAGGTAATATACTGGCCATGGTCTCACCTGAGAGAGAGGAGGTAGGTAATATACTGGCCATGGTCTCACCTGAGAGAGAGGAGGTAGGTAATATACTGGCCATGGTCTCACCTGAGAGAGAGAGGAGGTAGGTAATATACTGGCCATGGTCTCACCTGAGAGAGAGATAGGTAGGTAATATACTGGCCATGGTCTCACCTGAGAGAGAGAGGTAGGTAATATACTGGCCATGGTCTCATCTGAGAGAGAGAGGAGGTAGGTAATATACTGGCCATGGTCTCACCTGAGAGAGAGGAGGTAGGTAATATACTGGCCATGGTCTCTGGCCATGTGCCTTCTGTAGCTCAGTTGGTAGAGCATGGCGCTTGTAACGCCAGGGTAGTGGGTTTGATCCCCGGGACCACCCATACGTAGAATGTATGCACACATGACTGTAAGTCGCTTTGGATAAAAGCGTCTGCTAAATGGCATATATTATTATTATTATTATTATTATTAATATACTGGCCATGGTCTCACCTGAGGGAGAGGAGGTAGGTAATATACTGGCCATGGTCTCACCTGAGAGAGAGGAGGTAGGTAATATACTGGCCATGGTCTCACCTGAGAGAGAGGAGGTAGGTAATACACTGGCCATGGTCTCACCTGAGAGAGAGGGGGTAGGTAATATACTGGCCATGGTCTCACCTGAGAGAGACAGGAGCTAGGTAATATACTGGCCATGGTCTCACCTGAGAGAGAGGAGGTAGGTCATATACTGGCCATGGTCTCACCTGAGAGAGAGGAGGTAGGTAATATACTGGCCATGGTCTCACCTGAGAGAGAGAGGAGGTAGGTAATATACTGGCCATGGCCTCACCTGAGAGAGAGGAGCTAGGTAATATACTGGCCATGGCCTCACCTGAGAGAGAGGAGGTAGGTAATATACTGGCCATGGTCTCACCTGAGGAGAGGAGGTAGGTAATATACTGGCCATGGTCTCACCTGAGAGACAGGAGGTAGGTAATATACTGGCCATGGTCTCACCTGAGAGACAGGAGGTAGGTAATATACTGGCCATGGTCTCACCTGAGAGACAGGAGGTAGGTAATATACTGGCCATGGTCTCACCTGAGAGAGAGGAGGTAGGTCATATACTGGCCATGGTCTCATCTGAGAGAGAGGAGGTAGGTAATATACTGGCCATGGTCTCACCTGAGAGAGAGGAGGTAGGTAATATACTGGCCATGGCCTCACCTGAGAGAGAGGAGCTAGGTAATATACTGGCCATGGCCTCACCTGAGAGAGAGGAGGTAGGTAATATACTGGCCATGGTCTCACCTGAGGGAGAGGAGGTAGGTAATATACTGGCCATGGTCTCACCTGAGAGACAGGAGGTAGGTAATATACTGGCCATGGTCTCACCTGAGAGACAGGAGGTAGGTAATATACTGGCCATGGTCTCACCTGAGGGAGAGGAGGTAGGTAATATACTGGCCATGGTCTCACCTGAGAGACAGGAGGTAGGTAATATACTGGCCATGGTCTCACCTGAGGGAGAGGAGGTAGGTAATATACTGGCCATGGTCTCACCTGAGAGACAGGAGGTAGGTAATATACTGGCCATGGTCTCACCTGAGGGACAGGAGGTAGGTCATATACTGGCCATGGTCTCACCTGAGAGAGAGGAGCTAGGTAATATACTGGCCATGGTCTCACCTGAGAGAGAGGAGGTAGGTAATATACTGGCCATGGTCTCACCTGAGAGAGAGGAGGTAGGTAATATACTGGCCATGGTCTCACCTGAGAGAGAGGAGGTAGGTAATATTCTGGCCATGGTCTCACCTGAGGGAGAGGAGGTAGGTCATATACTGGCCATGGTCTCACCTGAGAGAGAGGAGGTAGGTCATATACTGGCCATGGTCTCACCTGAGAGAGAGGAGGTAGGTAATATACTGGCCATGGTCTCACCTGAGAGAGAGGAGGTAGGTAATATACTGGCCATGGTCTCACCTGAGAGAGAGGAGGTAGGTAATATACTGGCCATGGTCTCACCTGAGAGAGAGGAGGTAGGTAATATACTGGCCATGGTCTCACCTGAGAGAGAGGAGGTAGGTAATACACTGGCCATGGTCTCACCTGAGAGAGAGGAGGTAGGTAATATTCTAACTCAATATAATTGTATATTCATGTTGACTACAGCTAAATGGGGGAGAAGACATTATCACCATCAATGCTCTGTAGACTACAGCTAAATGGGGAGAAGACATTATCACCATCAATGCTCTGTAGACTACAGCTAAATGGGGAGAAGACATTATCACCATCAATGCTCTGTAGACTACAGCTAAATGGGGAGAAGACATTATCACCATCAATGCTCTGTAGACTACAGCTAAATGGGGGAAGACATTACCACCATCAATACTCTGTAGACTACAGCTAAATGGGGAGAAGACATTATCACCATCAATGCTCTGTTGACTACAGCTAAATGGGGGAGAAGACATTATCACTGGTGGGCTGTTAACACTAGATAGGAATCAATACTGTATATAGACAGACAATGCTCACAACCACAACTTGTACAACCTCAGGTTCCCTCTAAATCAGACTGTCTCCACCAGTATCTCAGGTTCCCTCTAAATCAGACTGTTTCCACCAGTATCTCAGGTTCCCTCTAAATCAGACTGTCTCCACCAGTATCTCAGGTTCCCTCTAAATCAGACTGTCTCCACCAGTATCTCAGGTTCCCTCTCAATCAGACTGTCTCCACCAGTATCTCAGGTTCCCTCTAAATCAGACTGTCTCCACCAGTATCTCAGGTTCCCTCTCAATCAGACTGTCTCCACCAGTATCTCAGGTTCCCTCTAAATCAGACTGTCTCCACCAGCATCTCAGGTTCCCTCTAAATCAGACTGTCTCCACCAGTATCTCAGGTTCCCTCTAAATCAGACTGTCTCCACCAGTATCTCAGGTTCCCTCTAAATCAGACTGTTTCCACCAGTATCTCAGGTTCCCTCTAAATCAGACTGTCTCCACCAGTATCTCAGGTTCCCTCTAAATCAGACTGTCTCCACCAGTATCTCAGGTTCCCTCTAAATCAGACTGTCTCCACCAGTATCTCAGGTTCCCTCTCAATCAGACTGTCTCCACCAGTATCTCAGGTTCCCTCTAAATCAGACTGTTTCCACCAGCATCTCAGGTTCCCTCTAAATCAGACTGTCTCCACCAGTATCTCAGGTTCCCTCTAAATCAGACTGTCTCCACCAGCATCTCAGGTTCCCTCTAAATCAGACTGTCTCCACCAGTATCTCAGGTTCCCTCTAAATCAGACTGTCTCCACCAGTATCTCAGGTTCCCTCTAAATCAGACTGTCTCCACCAGTATCTCAGGTTCCCTCTAAATCAGACTGTCTCCACCAGTATCTCAGGTTCCCTCTAAATCAGACTGTCTCCACCAGTATCTCAGGTTCCCTCTAATTCAGACTGTCTCCAACAGTATCTCAGGTTCCCTCTAGATCAGACTGTCTCCACCAGTATCTCAGGTTCCCTCTAAATCAGACTGTCTCCACCAGTATCTCAGGTTCCCTCTAATTCAGACTGTCTCCAACAGTATCTCAGGTTCCCTCTAAATCAGACTGTCTCCACCAGTATCTCAGGTTCCCTCTAATTCAGACTGTCTCCACCAGTATCTCAGGTTCCCTATAAATCAGACTGTTTCCACCAGTATCTCAGGTTCCCTCTAAATCAGACTGTCTCCACCAGTATCTCAGGTTCCCTCTAATTCAGACTGTCTCCACCAGTATCTCAGGTTCCCTCTAAATCAGACTGTCTCCACCAGTATCTCAGGTTCCCTCTAAATCAGACTGTCTCCACCAGTATCTCAGGTTCCCTCTAATTCAGACTGTCTCCACCAGTATCTCAGGTTCCCTCTAAATCAGACTGTCTCCACCAGTATCTCCGGTTCCCTCTAAATCAGACTGTCTCCACCAGTATCTCAGGTTCCCTCTAAATCAGACTGTCTCCACCAGTATCTCAGCTTCCCTCTAGAGATCAGACTGTCTCCACCAGTATCTCAGGTTCCCTCTAAATCAGACTGTCTCCACCAGTATCTCAGGTTCCCTCTAGAGATCAGACTGTCTCCACCAGTATCTCAGGTTCCCTATAAATCAGACTGTTTCCACCAGTATCTCAGGTTCCCTCTAAATCAGACTGTCTCCACCAGTATCTCAGGTTCCCTCTAAATCAGACTGTCTCCACCAGTATCTCAGGTTCCCTCTAGAGATCAGACTGTCTCCACCAGTATCTCAGGTTCCCTCTAAATCAGACTGTCTCCACCAGTATCTCAGGTTCCCTCTAGAGATCAGACTGTCTCCACCAGTATCTCAGGTTCCCTATAAATCAGACTGTTTCCACCAGTATCTCAGGTTCCCTCTAAATCAGACTGTCTCCACCAGTATCTCAGGTTCCCTCTAAATCAGACTGTCTCCACCAGTATCTCAGGTTCCCTCTAGAGATCAGACTGTCTCCACCAGTAAACCAAACACCCTAACATGTTAACAATCTGCATATCTAGCTTTAACTTGCTAACGTTAGTTAGTTGAAATAAAGGCTTTGGGAATCTGGTGGAGTGTATCTACATGATTCTATTGTTAGACTCGTTTCTGTACAAAACAGTCCGAATTCAGAAGATGTTAGCTAGCTAGCTAAGTATCTGTGTTCGCTAGCTTGGACATTCAGGTTAGCAGCTCGCTAGTAAGCTAAAAACAGAACCCAACACTTACCAATCAGTGCATGAGAACGGTGGCCACTTTGGCGTCACTCTTCCGGCAGGGTAGCCTAGTGGTTAGAGCGTTGGACTAGTAACCGGAAGGTTGCAAGTTCAAATCTGCGAAGTGACAAGGTACAAATCTGTCGTTCTGCCCCTGAACAGGCAGTTAACCCACTGTTCCTAGGCCGTCATTGAAAATAATAATTTGTTCTTAACTAACTTGCCTAGTTAAATAAAGGTAAAATTAATTAATTAATAATGAATTCCAACGTTTCTCCAGTTCCTGATCTTCTGCTTCTGTTTGAACTGATTCAGATCCAAGAACCCAGAATGATGTTTCTTTTGTCCCTGCTAGAGTCTTGGGTCCTGGGTGGTCCTCGGTGGTCCTGGGTGGTCCTGGGTGGTCCTGGGTGGTCCTTGGTGGTCCTGGGTGGTCCTCGGTGGTCCTGGGCTGAAAATGCTGTCCACCACCTCGTTAGTTGGCACGATGCTTGCTTCTTTTGTCCCTGCACCTGGAATTGGAATCCCCACTATGTTTCTCTCCAGATTTAACGCAAATTCTCATTTCAGACAACTGTTAAATATGGTCATTCAGAACACCATTTCTACGTTAGTAAAATGTTCCTCAGTACCGTCAAATTAAATAAGAAAACAATTGAACTTTCTCGCAATTTCAAAATCCCATTTCATACGACTTTCAACCCAAGATTAAGTCCGGCATATGAAGAGGTTCTGAGGAACGTTTTAATAACTCGGAAAGTGCATTTCACTGCGCCTGGAATAACATTGGAAAAACATGTGTACGCAACCAATCAAATTTGATTTGAATTGTGTTCTGTGTTGACCATCTTTGACTGAAACCCTATGAGGTCACAGCTATCCCCTGGTGCAGAGGATTAATGATCTGGCTACAGAGGTCACAACTATCCCCTGGTGCAGAGGATTAATGATCTGGCTACAGAGGCCACAACTATCCCTTAATGCAGAGGATTAATGATCTGACTACAGAGGTCACAACTATCCCCTGGTGCAGAGGATTAATGATCTGGCTGCTGGTATGAAGATTACAGGTTCAGAGGATTAATGATCTGGCTGCTGGTATGAAGATTACAGGTTCAAAGGATTAATGATCTGGCTGCTGGTATGAAGATTACAGGTTCAGAGGATTAATGATCTGGCTGCTGGTATGAAGATTACAGGTTCAGAGGATTAATGATCTGGCTGCTGGTATGAAGATTACAGGTTCAGAGGATTAATGATCTGGCTGCTGGTATGAAGATTACAGGTTCAGAGGATTAATGATCTGGCTGCTGGTATGAAGATTACAGGTTCAGAGGATTAATGATCTGGCTGCTGGTATGATCTGGCTGCTGGTATGATCTGACTGCTGGTATCTCTTGTCATATCACCACAATTTTCCCACAACCTAATGAAACACTCTGAAAACCTTTAAAGAACAGATTAAATGTGTTCTGGGAACGTTCTTGTAACATCGGGTGAATGTTTTTTGCACCCTGGAATCAAGATTTTTTTTTTTATATTTTAAGATTGTAAAACAATCCACACAACTGGACAGTTTTAGATTTTTTGAGAACATTTGCCGCAAAATGCTTTGGGAACTTTCACAGAACACTTTTTGGTTTGCTGGGTTGGTTCCAACCATTCCATGTGTTCCATGAAGATCTACTGGAAGGTAGAAATGTACTACCTTGTATTACCACAGCCTCCAATGACTATATCCACCACTCCCATGTACTGGAACAGCTCCAGCCATTAGGTTGCTCTACATGGGAAAACGGGTGCTCAGCTGAGTAATACAGCATTCTGACTTCTGTGGCGCTCTGCCCCCTCCTCTACTGAGGCGCTCTGCCCCCTCCTCTACTGTGGCGCTCTGCCCCCTCCTCTACTGAGGCACTCTTCCCCCTCCTCTACTGAGGCACTCTGCCCCCTCCTCCCCTGAGGCGCTCTGCCCCCTCCTCTACTGAGGTGCTCTGCCCCCTCCTCTACTGAGGCGCTCTGCCCCCTCCTCTACTGAGGCACTCTGCCCCCTCCTCTACTGAGGCACTCTGCCCCCTCCTCTACTGAGGCACTCTGCCCCCTCCTCTACTGAGGCGCTCTGCCCCCTCCTCTACTGAGGCGCTCTGCCCCCTCCTCTACTGAGGCGCTCTGCCCCCTCCTCTACTGAGGCGCTCTGCCCCCTCCTCTACTGAGGCGCTCTGCCCCCTCCTCTACTGAGGCGCTCTGCCCCCTCCTCTACTGAGGCACTCTGCCCCCTCCTCTACTGAGGCACTCTGCCCCCTCCTCTACTGAGGCACTCTGCCCCCTCCTCTACTGAGGTGCTCTGCCCCTCCTCTACTGAGGCACTCTGCCCCCTCCTCTACTGAGGCACTCTGCCCCCTCCTCTACTGAGGCGCTCTGCCCCCTCCTCTACTGTGGCGCTCTGCCCCCTCCTCTACTGAGGTGCTCTGCCCCCTCCTCTACTGAGACACTCTACCCCCTCCTCCCCTGTGGCGCTCTGCCCCCTCCTCTACTGAGGTGCTCTGCCCCCTCCTCTACTGAGGCGCTCTGCCCCCTCCTCTACTGAGGCACTCTGCCCCCTCCTCTACTGAGGCACTCTGCCCCCTCCTCTACTGAGGCACTCTGCCCCCTCCTCTACTGAGGCACTCTGCCCCCTCCTCCCCTGAGGCGCTCTGCACCCTCCTCTACTGAGCTGCTCTGCCCCCTCCTCTACTGAGGCACTCTGCCCCCTCCTCTACTGAGGCGCTCTGCCCCCTCCTCTACTGAGGCGCTCTGCCCCCTCCTCCCCTGAGGTGCTCTGCCCCCTCCTCTACTGAGACGCTCTGCCCCCTCCTCTACTGAGGCACTCTGCCCCCTCCTCTACTGAGGCGCTCCGCCCCCTCCTCTACTGAGGCACTCCGCCCCCTCCTCCCCTGAGGCGCTCTGCCCCCTCCTCTACTGAGGTGCTCTGCCCCCTCCTCTACTGAGGCACTCTGCCCCCTCCTCTACTGAGGCGCTCTGCCCCCTCCTCTACTGAGGCGCTCTGCCCCCTCCTCCCCTGAGGTGCTCTGCCCCCTCCTCTACTGAGGCACTCTGCCCCCTCCTCTACTGAGGCGCTCTGCCCCCTCCTCTACTGAGGCACTCTGCCTCCTCCTCTACTGAGGCATTCTGCCCCCTCCTCTACTGAGGCGCTCCGCCCCCTCCTCTACTGAGGCACTCTACCTCCTCCTCTACTGAGGCATTCTGCCCCCTCCTCTACTGAGGTGCTCTGCCCCCTCCTCTACTGAGACACTCTGCCCCCTCCTCTACTGAGGCATTCTGCCCCCTCCTCTACTGAGGCGCTCCGCCCCCTCCTCTACTGAGGCGCTCCGCCCCCTCCTCTACTGAGGTGCTCCGCCCCCTCCTCTACTGAGGCGCTCTGCCCCCTCCTCCCAAGAGGCACTCTAACCCCTCCTCTACTGAGGCACTCTGCCCCCTCCTCTACTGAGGCACTCTGCCCCCTCCTCTACTGAGGTGCTCTGCCCCCTCCTCTACTGAGGCACTCTGTCCCCTCCACCCCTGCGGCACTCTGCCTCCTCCTCTACTGAGGCACTCTGCCCCCTCCTCTACTGAGGTGCTCTGCCCCCTCCTCTACTGAGGCACTCTGTCCCCTCCACCCCTGCGGCACTCTGCCTCCTCCTCCCCCTGCGGCACTCTGCCCCCTCCTCTACTGAGGCCCTCTGCCCCCTCCTCCCCTGAGGCTCTCTGCCCCCTCCTCCCCTGAGACGCTCTGCCCCCTCCTCTACTGAGGCACTCTGCCCCCTCCTCTACTGAGGCACTCTGCCCCCTCCTCCCCTGAGACGCTCTGCCCCCTCCTCTACTGAGGCACTCTGCCCCCTCCTCTACTGAGGCACTCTGCCCCCCTCCTCTACTGAGGCACTCTGCCCCCTCATCTACTGAGGTGCTCTGCCCCCTCCTCCCCTGCGGCACTCTGTCAAGTGGAAATGGGAAGGGCAGAATTCTGATCGTTACACAGGAGTTGCTGCTGAATGTTTCGATACCTGAGGGCAGGTGACTCCCCTGTGTACATACACATGTACACGAGCACATGCATATATAAAGGCAGAGTCTAAATGCATATATAAAGGCAGAGTCTAAATGCATACATAAAGGCAGAGTCTAAATGCATATATAAAGGCAGAGTCTAAATGCATATATAAAGGCAGAGTCTAAATGCATATATAAAGGCAGAGTCTAAATGCATACATAAAGGCAGAGTCTAAATGCATATATAAAGGCAGAGTCTAAATGCATACATAAAGGCAGAGTCTAAATGCATATATAAAGGCAGTCTAAATGCATACATAAAGGCAGAGTCTAAATGCATACATAAAGGCAGAGTCTAAATGCATACATAAAGGCAGTCTAAATGCATATATAAAGGCAGTCTAAATGCATACATAAAGGCAGAGTCTAAATGCATACATAAAGGCAGTCTAAATGCATACATAAAGGCAGAGTCTAAATGCATACATAAAGGCAGAGTCTAAATGCATATATAAAGGCAGTCTAAATGCATACATAAAGGCAGAGTCTAAATGCATACATAAAGGCAGTCTAAATGCATACATAAAGGCAGAGTCTAAATGTCATAAATCTAAATGCATACATAAAGGCAGTCTAAATGCATACATAAAGGCAGAGTCTAAATGCATACATAAAGGCAGAGTCTAAATGCATACATAAAGGCAGTCTAAATGCATACATAAAGGCAGTCTAAATGCATACATAAAGGCAGTGCATACATAAAGGCAGTCTAAATGCATACATAAAGGCAGTCTAAATGCATACATAAAGGCAGTCTAAATGCATACATAAAGGCAGAGTCTAAATGCATACATAAAGGCAAATGCATAATAAAGGCAGAGTCTAAATGCATACATAAAGGCAGTCTAAATGCATACATAAAGGCAGTCTAAATGCATCTAAATGCATACATAAAGGCAGAGTCTAAATGCATACATAAAGGCAGAGTCTAAATGCATACATAAAGGCAGTCTAAATGCATACATAAAGGCAGAGTCTAAATGCATACATAAAGGCAGTCTAAATGCATACATAAAGGCAGTCTAAATGCATACATAAAGGCAGTCTAAATGCATACATAAAGGCAGAGTCTAAATGCATACATAAAGGCAGTCTAAATGCATACATAAAGGCAGTCTAAATGCATACATAAAGGCAGAGTCTAAATGCATACATAAAGGCAGTCTAAATGTCTAAATGCATCTAAATGCATAATAAAGGCAGAGTCTAAATGCATACATAAAGGCAGTCTAAATGCATACATAAAGGCAGAGTCTAAATGCATACATAAAGGCAGAGTCTAAATGCATACATAAAGGCAGAGTCTAAATGCATACATAAAGGCAGAGTCTAAATGCATACATAAATGCATACATAAAGCAGTCTAAATGCATACATAAAGGCAGGGTCTAAATGCATACATAAAGGCAGTCTAAATGCATACATAAATGCATAAAAAGGCAGTCTAAATGCATACATAAAGGCAGAGTCTAAATGCATACATAAAGGCAGTCTAAATGCATACATAAAGGCAGAGTCTAAATGCATACATAAAGGCAGTCTAAATGCATACATAAAGGCAGAGTCTAAATGCATACATAAAGGCAGTCTAAATGCATACATAAAGGCAGTCTAAATGCATACATAAAGGCAGTCTAAATGCATACATAAAGGCAGAGTCTAAATGCATACATAAAGGCAGAGTCTAAATGCATACATAAAGTGATATATAGACCTAAATAGACCTAAAGGCCTTGACACAGTGATATATAGACCTAAAGGCCTCAACACAGTGATATATAGACCTAAAGGCCTTGACACAGTGATATATAGACCTAAAGGCAGAGACACAGTGATATATAGACCTAAAGGCCTTGACACAGTGATATATAGACCTAAAGGCCTCAACACAGTGATATATAGACCTAAAGGCCTTGACACAGTGATATATAGACCTAAAGGCCTCAACACAGTGATATATAGACCTAAAGGCCTTGACACAGTGATATATAGACCTAAAGGCAGAGACACAGTGATATATAGACCTAAAGGCCTTGACACAGTGATATATAGACCTAAAGGCCTCAACACAGTGATATATAGACCTAAAGGCCTTGACACAGTGATATATAGACCTAAAGGCAGAGACACAGTGATATATAGACCTAAAGGCCTTGACACAGTGATATATAGACCTAAAGGCCTCAACACAGTGATATATAGACCTAAAGGCCTTGACACAGTGATATATAGACCTAAAGGCAGAGACACAGTGATATACAGACCTAAAGGCCTTGACACAGTGATATATAGACCTAAAGGCAGAGACACAGTGATATATAGACCTAAAGGCCTTGACACAGTGATATATAGACCTAAAGGCAGAGACACAGTGATATATAGACTTAAAGGCAGAGACACAGCGATATATAGACCTAAAGGCAGAGACACAGTGATATATAGACCTAAAGGCCTTGACACAGTGATATATAGACCTAAAGGCCTTGACACAGTGGCAGAATAAATTCAACCACGCCTCAGTTTCATCACAACCTCTGTCCCGCGAAGTCCAGAAAGCATATTGCATGTAGAGTAACAGACAGTTACATGACCTACAGCAAGGTCAAGCAAGTCATTGTTTCCCACGTTTTCACCCCACTAAACAACTATTGATTTCGAACCACAGAGCGTTACCGAAAGTCCCAAAGAAAACAGGAGCTGCCTCCTGTATTTCAGCCCCATGTCAACATCACCTCTGCCTAGTCTGATACAGGGACGACTAAAAGATACTAAAAAACAATGTGTCCAATCAACGTCAGCTAAATATGATGTGGCTGTCCATGGTTCTGATTTCTCTGTGCGTGTGTGTGTGTGTGTGTGTGTGTGTGTGTGTGTGTGTGTGTGTGTGTGTGTGTGTGTGTGTGTGTGTGTGTGTGTGTGTGTGTGTGTGTGTGTGTGTGTGTGTGTGTGTGTGTGTGTGTGTGTGTGTGTGTGTGTGTGTGTGTGTGTGTGTGCCCCCACAACAGGGGCACAACAATGTATGAATTTATGGTTGGATCAGAATCGCCGTTATAATCATTGGCCAGTATGGAGAATTAAGTAAAACCACAAGTCCAAATCCCTATCTCCTTCCATGGCTAATTTAAGAAAGGGCCCGTTTTAGCTAGCTGGCTAGCTAGGCACCAGAAGACAACTCATTTGGTCAATGATGCATGCTCTCAATGGGATGCACTCAGACATCATTACAGATAGCCAGGGGCACACTCCAACACTCAGACATCATTATAGATAGCCAGGGGCACACTCCAACACTCAGACATCATTATAGATAGCCAGGGGCACACTCCAACACTCAGACATCATTACAGATAGATAGATAGCCAGGGGCACACTCCAACACTCAGACATCATTACAGACAGATAGATAGCCAGGGGCACACTCCAACACTCAGACATCATTATAGATAGCCAGGGACACACTCCATCACTCAGACATCATTACAGATAGCCAGGGACACACTCCATCACTCAGACATCATTACAGATAGCCAGGGACACGCTCCAACACTCAGACATCATTATAGATAGATAGCCAGGGACACGCTCCATCACTCAGACATCATTACAGATAGCCAGGGACATGCTCCATCACTCAGACATCATTACAGATAGATAGCCAGGGACACGCTCCAAAACTCAGACATCATTACAGATAGATAGCCAGGGGCACGTTCCAACACTCAGACATCATTACAGATAGCCAGGGGCACGTTCCAACACTCAGACATCATTACAGATAGCCAGGGGCATGCTCCATCACTCAGACATCATTACAGATAGCCAGGGACATGCTCCAACACTCAGACATCATTACAGATAGATAGCCAGGGACACGCTCCAACACTCAGACATCATTACAGATAGCCAGGGGCACGTTCCAACACTCAGACATCATTACAGATAGCCAGGGGCACGTTCCAACACTCAGACATCATTACAGATAGCCAGGGGCACGTTCCAACACTCAGACATCATTACAGATAGCCAGGGGCACGTTCCAACACTCAGACATCTTTACAGATAGATAGACTAGGACACACTACAACATTCATAATTTAAAAACAATAATTTGTGTTTAGTGAGTCCTCCAGATCAGAGGCAGTAGGGAGGACCAGGTATGTTCTCTGTTTAGTGAGTCCGCCAGATCAGAGGCAGTAGGGACGACCAGGGATGTTCTCTGTTTAGTGAGTCCGCCAGATCAGAGGCAGTAGGGAGGACCAGGGATGTTCTCTGTTTAGTGAGTCCTCCAGATCAGAGGCAGTAGGGAGGACCAGGGATGTTCTCTGTTTAGTGAGTCCTCCAGATCAGAGGCAGTAGGGAGGACCAGGTATGTTCTCTGTTTAGTGAGTCCGCCAGATCAGAGGCAGTAGGGAGGACCAGGTATGTTCTCTGTTTAGTGAGTCCGCCAGATCAGAGGCAGTAGGGAGGACCAGGGATGTTCTCTGTTTAGTGAGTCCTCCAGATCAGAGGCAGTAGGGAGGACCAGGGATGTTCTCTGTTTAGTGAGTCCTCCAGATCAGAGGCAGTAGGGAGGACCAGGGATGTTCTCTGTTTAGTGAGTCCTCCAGATCAGAGGCAGTAGGGAGGACCAGGTATGTTCTCTGTTTAGTGAGTCCGCCAGATCAGAGGCAGTAGGGAGGACCAGGTATGTTCTCTGTTTAGTGAGTCCGCCAGATCAGAGGCAGTAGGGAGGACCAGGGATGTTCTCTGTTTAGTGAGTCCTCCAGATCAGAGGCAGTAGGGAGGACCAGGGATGTTCTCTGTTTAGTGAGTCCTCCAGATCAGAGGCAGTAGGGAGGACCAGGTATGTCCTCTTGATAAGTGTCCGAATTGGACCATTTTCAGTCCTGCTAAGTATTCAACATATAACGATGTGTGTCAGAGAAAATGTATGGTGCAAAAAGTACATAATTTTCTTTAGGAATGTAGTGAAGTAAAAGTAGGAAAAGTCTGAATAGTAAAGTAAATTTTTTTAACCTTCATTTAACTAGGCAAGTCAGTTAAGAACAAATTTGGCCTAGGAACAGTGGGTTAACTGCCTGTTCAGGGGCAGAACGACAGATTTGTACCTTGTCAGCTCGGGGGTTTGAACTCGCAACCTTCCGGTTACTAGTCCAACGCTCTAACCACTAGGCTACCCTGCCACCCCATAAATTACATATACCCCCAAAAATGATTGTAGTAGTTTACACCACTGCCGACAATTAATCCACAGATAAAAGGGTACATCGACTTTGTTTCTAATAACCTCTTCTGTGGACTTTATATGGTGGCTGGCAACCAACTTTAAGGTGCATTACCACCACCAACTGGACTGGAGTGTGGACCTCAGTTCATCCTTCAACCACCCACGTTGGTATATGCTCCTAAAAACCAACGAGGAGATGGGAGGCGGGACTTGCAGTGCGTCAAGCCTCGCAAATAGAACCAAGTTGTATTTTAGCGCCTGGCTACATAAAGCAGAGCGCGCGGTGTGGTCAGTGTGTAAACCAGACACATCAGGCCCACTACTGCGCTCGTCCTGATCCAAATCAGAGGCATTGGAGGAACTGTCCACATTGATGAGGAGGTCTAACAAACATCAAAAGCACTAGCCTATGTCAATCTATGGCTATAAGCACATGGCAGTAGGCTATAAGCACATGGCACTAGACTATAAGCACATGGCAGTAGGCTATAAACACATGGCAGTAGGCTATAACCACATGGCAGTAGACTATAAGCACATGGCAGTAGACTATAAGCACATGGTAGTAGGCTATAAGCACATGGCAGTAGACTATAAGCACATGGCAGTAGGCTATAACCACATGGCAGTAGGTTATAACCACATGGCAGTAGGCTATTACCACATGGCAGTAGACTATAACCACATGGCAGTAGACTATAACCACATGGCAGTAGACTATAACCACATGGCAGTAGACTATAAGCACATGGCAGTAGACTATAAGCACACTGGTAGTAGGCTATAAGCACATGGCAGTAGACTAAAAGCACATGGCAGTAGGCTATAAGCACATGGCAGTAGGCTATAACCACATGGCAGTAGACTATAACCACATGGCAGTAGACTATAAGCACATGGCAGTAGGCTATAACCACATGGCAGTAGACTATAAGCACATGGCAGTAGACTATAAGCACATGGCAGTAGGCTATAACCACATGGCAGTAGGCTATAACCACATGGCAGTAGACTATAAGCACATGGCAGTAGGCTATAAGCACATGGCAGTATAAGCACATGGCAGTAGGCTATAAGCACATGGCAGTAGGCTATAAGCACATGGCAGTAGGCTATAAGCACATGGCAGTAGGCTGTAAGCACATGCAGTAGGCTATAATCACATGGCAGTAGGCTATAAGCACATGGCAGTAGGCTATAAGCACATGGCAGTAGGCTATAAGCACATGGCATTAGGCTGTAAGCACATGGCAGTAGGCTGTAAGCACATGGCAGTAGGCTATAAGCACATGGCAGTAGGCTGTAAGCACATGGCAACTAGGCTGTAAGCACATGGCATTAGGCTATAAGCACATGGCAGTAGGCTATAAGCACATGGCAGTAGGCTATAAGCACATGGCATTAGGCTATAAGCACATGGCAGTAGGCTGTAAGCACATGGCAGTAGGCTATAAGCACATGGCAGTAGACTATAAGCACATGGCAGTAGGCTATAAGCACATGGCAGTAGGCTATAAGCACATGGCAGTAGGCTGTAAGCACATGGCAGTAGGCTGTAAGCACATGGCAGTAGGCTATAAAGACATGGCAGTAGGCTATAAAGACATGGCAGTAGGCTATAAGCACATAGTAGGCTAAAGCACATGGCAGTAGGCTATAAGCACATGGCATAAATGGCTATAAGCACATGGCAGTAGGCTATAAGCACATGGCAGTAGGCTATAAGCACATGGCAGTAGGCTATAAGCACATGGCAGTAGGCTATAAGCACATGGCAGTAGATTATAAGCACATGGCAGTAGGCTATAAGCACATGGCAGTAGGCTATAAGCACATGGCAGTAGGCTATAAGCACATGGCATAGGTAAGCACATGGCAGTAGGCTATAAGCACATGGCAGTAGGCTATAAGCACATGGCAGTAGACTATAAGCACATGGCAGTAGGCTATAAGAACATGGCAGTAGTCTGCACATGGCAGTAGGCTATAAGCACATGGCAGTAGGCTATAAGCACATGGCAGTAGGCTATAAGCACATGGCAGTAGGCTATAAGCACATGGCAGTAGGCTATAAGCACATGGCAGTAGGCTATAAGCACATGGCAGTAGGCTATAAGCACATGGCAGTAGGCTATAAGCACATGGCAGTAGGCTATAAGCACATGGCAGTAGGCATAACCACATGGCAGTAGGCTATAAGCACATGGCAGTAGGCTATAAGCACATGGCAGTAGACTATAAGCACATGGCAGTAGCTGTAAGCACATGGCAGTAGGCTATAACATGGCAGTAGGCTATAACCACATGGCAGTAGGCTATAACCACATGGCAGTAGGCTATAACCACATGGCAGTAGGCTATAAGCACATGGCAGTAGACTATAAGCACATGGCAGTAGTCTGTAAGCACATGGCAGTAGGCTATAACCACATGGCAGTAGGCTATAAGCACATGGCAGTAGGCTATAAGCACATGGCAGTAGGCTATAAGCACATGGCAGTAGGCTATAAGCACATGGCAGTAGGCTATAAGCACATGGCAGTAGGCTATAAGCACATGGCAGTAGGCTATAACCACATGGCAGTAGGCTATAAGCGCATGGCAGTAGGCTATGACCACATGGCAGTAGGCTATAACCACATGGCAGTAGGCTATAAGCACATGGCAGTAGGCTATAAGCACATGGCAGTAGGCTATAAACACATGGCAGTAGGCTATAACCACATGGCAGTAGACTATAAGCACATGGCAGTAGACTATAAGCACATGGTAGTAGGCTATAAGCACATGGCAGTAGACTATAAGCACATGGCAGTAGGCTATAACCACATGGCAGTAGGTTATAACCACATGGCAGTAGGCTATTACCACATGGCAGTAGACTATAACCACATGGCAGTAGACTATAACCACATGGCAGTAGACTATAACCACATGGCAGTAGACTATAAGCACATGGCAGTAGACTATAAGCACATGGTAGTAGGCTATAAGCACATGGCAGTAGACTAAAAGCACATGGCAGTAGGCTATAAGCACATGGCAGTAGGCTATAACCACATGGCAGTAGACTATAACCACATGGCAGTAGACTATAAGCACATGGCAGTAGGCTATAACCACATGGCAGTAGACTATAAGCACATGGCAGTAGACTATAAGCACATGGCAGTAGGCTATAACCACATGGCAGTAGGCTATAACCACATGGCAGTAGACTATAAGCACATGGCAGTAGGCTATAAGCACATGGCAGTAGGCTATAAGCACATGGCAGTAGGCTATAAGCACATGGCAGTAGGCTATAAGCACATGGCAGTAGGCTATAAGCACATGGCAGTAGGCTGTAAGCACATGCAGTAGGCTATAATCACATGGCAGTAGGCTATAAGCACATGGCAGTAGGCTATAAGCACATGGCAGTAGGCTATAAGCACATGGCATTAGGCTGTAAGCACATGGCAGTAGGCTGTAAGCACATGGCAGTAGGCTATAAGCACATGGCAGTAGGCTGTAAGCACATGGCAGTAGGCTGTAAGCACATGGCATTAGGCTATAAGCACATGGCAGTAGGCTATAAGCACATGGCAGTAGGCTATAAGCACATGGCATTAGGCTATAAGCACATGGCAGTAGGCTGTAAGCACATGGCAGTAGGCTATAAGCACATGGCAGTAGACTATAAGCACATGGCAGTAGGCTATAAGCACATGGCAGTAGGCTATAAGCACATGGCAGTAGGCTGTAAGCACATGGCAGTAGGCTGTAAGCACATGGCAGTAGGCTATAAAGACATGGCAGTAGGCTATAAAGACATGGCAGTAGGCTATAAGCACATGGCAGTAGGCTATAAGCACATGGCAGTAGGCTATAAGCACATGGCAGTAGGCTATAAGCACATGGCAGTAGGCTATAAGCACATGGCAGTAGGCTATAAGCACATGGCAGTAGGCTATAAGCACATGGCAGTAGGCTATAAGCACATGGCAGTAGATTATAAGCACATGGCAGTAGGCTATAAGCACATGGCAGTAGGCTATAAGCACATGGCAGTAGGCTATAAGCACATGGCAGTAGTCTGTAAGCACATGGCAGTAGGCTATAAGCACATGGCAGTAGGCTATAAGCACATGGCAGTAGACTATAAGCACATGGCAGTAGGCTATAAGAACATGGCAGTAGTCTGTAAGCACATGGCAGTAGGCTATAAGCACATGGCAGTAGGCTATAAGCACATGGCAGTAGGCTATAAGCACATGGCAGTAGGCTATAAGCACATGGCAGTAGGCTATAAGCACATGGCAGTAGGCTATAAGCACATGGCAGTAGGCTATAAGCACATGGCAGTAGGCTATAAGCACATGGCAGTAGGCTATAAGCACATGGCAGTAGGCTATAACCACATGGCAGTAGGCTATAAGCACATGGCAGTAGGCTATAAGCACATGGCAGTAGACTATAAGCACATGGCAGTAGTCTGTAAGCACATGGCAGTAGGCTATAACCACATGGCAGTAGGCTATAACCACATGGCAGTAGGCTATAACCACATGGCAGTAGGCTATAACCACATGGCAGTAGGCTATAAGCACATGGCAGTAGACTATAAGCACATGGCAGTAGTCTGTAAGCACATGGCAGTAGGCTATAACCACATGGCAGTAGGCTATAAGCACATGGCAGTAGGCTATAAGCACATGGCAGTAGGCTATAAGCACATGGCAGTAGGCTATAAGCACATGGCAGTAGGCTATAAGCACATGGCAGTAGGCTATAAGCACATGGCAGTAGGCTATAACCACATGGCAGTAGGCTATAAGCGCATGGCAGTAGGCTATGACCACATGGCAGTAGGCTATAACCACATGGCAGTAGGCTATAAGCACATGGCAGTAGGCTATAAGCACATGGCAGTAGGCTATAAGCACATGGCAGTAGACTATAAGCACATGGCAGTAGGCTGTAAGCACATGCAGTAGACTATAAGCACATGGCAGTAGGCTATAACCACATGGCAGTAGGCTATAAGCACATGGCAGTAGGCTATAACCACATGGCAGTAGGCTATAACCACATGGCAGTAGACTATAAGCACATGGCAGTAGGCTGTAAGCACATGCAGTAGACTATAAGCACATGGCAGTAGGCTATAAGCACATGGCAGTAGACTATAACCACATGGCAGTAGGCTATAAGCACATGGCAGTAGGCTATAAGCACATGGCAGTAGACTATAACCACATGGCAGTAGGCTATAAGCACATGGCAGTAGGCTATAAGCACATGGCAGTAGACTATAAGCACATGGCAGTAGACTATAACCACATGGCAGTAGACTATAACCACATGGCAGTAGGCTATAACCACATGGCAGTAGGCTATAAGCACAAATGTTCCATTAGCGGAAAACACCATTTTCAAAGTGACCACAAATGTGATTATGCAGATAATGCTTTTATTATGAAGGGGAATTTTTATGGTGAAAATGGTCTTCCCCAAATGTGAAACTCACGTGCTGTGTATGTATGCCAGTTAGACTCTACACCCCTTGTAAAACAAATGAATGTAATTAATTTTAAGAAGTTATTTGGCCACTTTAGTTGTGATACAAACCTTATTAAAACATATAAGCTTAGGAGAAACATGAGGTGGGAGACTATGATTAGAAAAAGTTGCAGAAAAATAAATGCCATTGTTTCTTATACTGGGCATCATTCACTAGTGATACTACATCATTCACTAGGGATACTACATCATTCACTAGTGATACTACATCATTCACTAGGGATACTACATCATTCACTAGTGATACTACATCATTCACTAGGGCTACTACATCATTCACTAGGGATACTACATCATTCACAAAATATACTACATCATTCACTAGGGATACTACATCATTCACTAGTGATACTACATCATTCACAAGGTATACTACATCATTCACTAGGGATACTACATCATTCACTAGGGATACTACATCATTCACTAGGGATACTACATCATTCACTAGTGATACTACATCATTCACAAGGTATACTACATCATTCACTAGGGATGCTACATCATTCACTAGGGATACTACATAATTCACTAGGGATACTACATCATTCACTAGGGATACTACATTTCAGAAGGGATACTACATCATTCACTAGGGATACTACATCATTCACTAGGGATACTACATCATTCACTGGGGATACTACATCATTCATTAGGGATACTACATTTCAGAAGGGATACTACATCATTCACTAGGGATACTACATCATTCACTAGGGATACTACATCATACACTAGTGATACTACATCATTCACTAGGGATGCTACATCATTCACTAGGGATGCTACATCATTCACTAGGGATGCTACATCATTCACTAGGGATACTACATCATTCACTAGGGATACTACATCATTCACTAGTGATACTACATCATTCACTAGGGATACTACATCATTCACTAGTGATACTACATCATTCACTAGGGATACTACATCATTCACTAGGGATACTACATCATTCACTAGTGATACTACATCATTCACTAGGGATGCTACATCATTCACTAGGGATGCTACATCATTCACTAGGGATGCTACATCATTCACTAGGGATACTACATTATTCACTAGGGATACTACATCATTCACTAGTGATACTACATCATTCACTAGGGCTACTACATCATTCACTAGGGATACTACATCATTCACAAGGTATACTACATCATTCACTAGGGATACTACATCATTCACTAGTGATACTACATCATTCACAAGGTATACTACATCATTCACTAGGAATACTACATCATTCACTAGGGATACTACATCATTCACTAGGGATACTACATCATTCACTAGTGATACTACATTATTCACAAGGTATACTACATCATTCACTAGGGATACTACATCATTCACTAGGGATACTACATCATTCACTAGTGATACTACATCATTCATTAGGGATACTACATCATTCACAAGGTATACTACATCATTCACTAGGGATACTACATCATTCACTAGTGATACTACATCATTCACTAGGGATACTACATCATTCACTAGGGATACTACATCATTCACTAGGGATACTACATCATTCACAAGGTATACTACATCATTCACTAGGGATACTACATCATTCACTAGTGATACTACATCGTTCACAAGGTATACTACATCGTTCACTAGGGATGCTACATCATTCACTAGGGATACTACATTTCAGAAGGGATACTACATAATTCACTAGGGATACTACATCATTCACTAGGGATACTACATTTCAGAAGGGATACTACATCATTCACTAGGGATACTACATCATTCACTAGGGATACTACATCATTCACTGGGGATACTACATCATTCACTAGGGATACTACATTTCAGAAGGGATACTACATCATTCACTAGGGATACTACATCATTCACTAGGGATACTACATCATTCACTAGGGATACTACATCATTCACTAGGGATACTACATCATTCACTAGGGATACTACATTTCAGAAGGGATACTACATCATTCACTAGGGATACTACATCATTCACTAGGGATACTACATCATTCACTGGGGATACTACATCATTCACTAGGGATACTACATCATTCACTAGGGATACTACATCATTCACTAGGGATACTACATCATTCACTAGGGATACTACATTTCAGAAGGGATACTACATCATTCACTAGGGATACTACATCATTCACTAGGGATACAGACTATACTCCTGTTGTAAAGATAAACACAGACTATACTCCTGTTGTAAAGATAAACACAGGCTATACTCCTGTTGTAAAGATAAACACAGACTATACTCCTGGTGTAAAGATAAACACAGACTATACTCCTGGTGTAAAGATAAACACAGACTATACTCCTGTTGTAAAGATAAACACAGGCTATACTCCTGTTGTAAAGATAAACACAGGCTATACTCCTGTTGTAAAGATAAACACAGGCTATACTCCTGTTGTAAAGATAAACACAGGCTATAGTCCTGTTGTAAAGATAAACACAGACTATACTCCTGGTGTAAAGATAAACACAGACTATACTCCTGGTGTAAAGATAAACACAGACTATACTCCTGTTGTAAAGATAAACACAGGCTATACTCCTGTTGTAAAGATAAACACAGGCTATACTCCTGTTGTAAAGATAAACACAGGCTATACTCCTGTTGTAAAGATAAACACAGGCTATACTCCTGTTGTAAAGATAAACACAGACTATACTCCTGGTGTAAAGATAAACACAGACTATACTCCTGGTGTAAAGATAAACACAGACTATACTCCTGTTGTAAAGATAAACACAGGCTATACTCCTGTTGTAAAGATAAACACAGGCTATACTCCTGTTGTAAAGATAAACACAGGCTATACTCCTGGTGTAAAGATAAACACAGACTATACTCCTGTTGTAAAGATAAACACAGGCTATAGTCCTGTTGTAAAGATAAACACAGGCTGTACTTGTCATGTATTGTATTGTCATGTCATGTCTTGTCCCTGTGCTTTCTCTTCTCTTCGTTACCCCCTGCTGGTCGTATTAGGTTTCTTTCTCTCTCTTTATCCCTCTCTCTCTCTATCGTTCCGTTCCTGCTTCCAGCTGTTCCTCATTCTCCTAACGACCTCGTTTACACTCTCACACCTGTCCCCTATTTTGCCCTCTGATTAGGTCTCTATTTCTCTCTCTGTTTCTGCTTCTGTCCTTGTCGGATTCTTGTTTGCTTTGCCTTTGTTCCGTCCTGTTGTATTCTGCCTCGTCATCAGATACTGCGTGTGAGCAGGTGTCTCTATCCTCTACGGCCCGCGCCTACCCGAAGGGACCTGCAGTCTGTTGCCGCTAGCCCTGCAACTCTCCTCAACAACTAGTAGGGGGACTCTCCTGTTAAACTAGAGGATTTGTGTTTTCCCTGTTTGGACTTCCCCTGTTATGATTGAGGATTTATGTTTTCCCTGTTTGGACATTAAAAGACTCTGTTTCTGTTATATCGCTTTTGGGTCCTCACTCACCTGCATAACAGAAGAATCCGACCAAGAATGGACCCAGCGATTTCGGATTCTCTCTACTCAGCCGTCGAGTTCCAGGGAGCGATGCTAGGCAGACACGAACAGGAATTGTCTGCTGCTCGACATGCCGTTGAGACCCTGGAAGCCCAAGTCTCCGGCCTCTCGGAGGAGATTCACAATCTCCGCCTCGATTCACCGGTTACCTCCTGGGCTTCCGGGTCTCCGGAGCCCAGAATTAATAACCCACCGTGTTACTCTGGGGAGCCCACTGAATGTCGCTAGTTCCTTACCCAGTGTGATAGTGTTCTCTCTCCAGCCCAACACGTACTCCAGGGGTACTGCTCGTATCGCCTACGTCATATCTCTCCTTACTGGACGGGCTCGTGAGTGGGGCACGGCAATCTGGGAGGCAAGGGCTGAGTGTACTAACCAGTATCAGAACTTTAAGGAGGAGATGATACGGGTTTTTGATCTTTCTGTTTTTGGGAAAGAAGCTTCCTGGTCCCTGTCTACCCTATGTCAAGGTAATCGATCCATAACGGATTACTATATAGAGTTTCGCACTCTTGCTGCCTCCAGTGACTGGAACGAGCCGGCGTTGCTCGCTCGTTTTCTGGAGGGTCTCCACGCTGAGGTAAAGGATGAGATTCTCTCCCGGGAGATTCCTTCCAGCGTGGATTCTTTGATTGAACTCGCTATTCGCATAGAACGACGGGTAGATCTTCGTCACCGAGCTCATGGAAGAGAGCTCGCGTTAACAGTGTCCCCCCTCTCCGCATCACTACCATCTCCCCCCACTGGCTCAGGTGTTGAGCCCATGCAGCTGGGGGGTATTCGCATCTCGACTAAGGAGAGGGAACGGAGAATCACCAACCGCCTCTGTCTCTATTGCGGTTCCGCTGGTCATTTTGTCATTTCATGTCCAGTAAAAGGCCAGAGCTCATCAGTAAGCGGAGGGCTACTGGTGAGCGCTACTACTCTGGTCTCTCCGTCAAGTTCCTGTACTACCTTGTCGGTCCATCTACGCTGGAGCAGTTCGGCAGCTTCCTGCAGTGCATTAATAGACTCTGGGGTGGAGGGCTGTTTTATGGACGAAGCCTGGGCTCGGGAACATGACATTCCTCTCAGGCAGTTAGGGGAGCCCACGGCTATGTTCGCCTTGGATGGTAGTCCTCTCCCCAGGATTCAGCGTGAGACGCTACCTTTAACCCTCACTGTCTCTGGTAATCATAGTGAAACCATGTCACAGCCCTTGCTGTGTTTTTTGTTCACCTTTTACACCTGTTGTTTTGGGCCATCCCTGGCTAGTGTGTCATAATCCTTCTATTAATTGGTCTAGTAATTCTATCCTCTCCTGGAACATCTCTTGTCATGTTAAGTGTTTAGTGTCTGCTATCCCTCCTGTTTCTTCTGCCCCCTCTTCACAGGAGGAGCCTGGTGATTTGACAGGGGTGCCGGAGGAATATCATGATCTGCGCACGGTCTTCAGTCGGTCCAGGGCCACCTCCCTTCCTCCTCACCGGTCGTATGATTGTTGTATTGATCTCCTTCCGGGTACCACTCCCCCACGGGGTAGACTAGACTCTCTGTCGGCTACCGAACGTAAGGCTCTCGAAAATTATTTGTCAGTAGCTCTCGACGCCGGTACCGTGGTCCCTTCCTCCTCTCCCGCCGGGCGGGGTTCTTTTTGTTAAGGAAGAGGACGGGACCCTGCGCCCCTGCGTGGATTATCGAGGGCTGAATGACATAACGTTTAAGAATCGTTATCAGCTTCCCCTTATGTCTTCAGTTTTCGAGATTCTGCAGGGAGCCAGGTTCTTTACTAAGTTGGACCTTCGTAACGCTTACCATCTCGTGCGCATCAGGGAGGGGGACGAGTGGAAAACGGCGTTTAACACTCCGTTAGGGCATTTTGAATACCGGGTTCTGCCGTTCGGTCTCGCTAATGCTCCAGCTGTCTTTCAGGCATTAGTGAATGATGTACTGAGTGACATGCTGAACATCTTTGTTTTCGTTTACCTTGACGATATCCTGATTTTTTTCACCGTCACTCCAGATTCATGTTCAGCACGTTCGACGTGTTCTCCAGCGCCTTTTAGAGAATTGTCTTTATGTGAAGGCTGAGAAGAGCACTTTTCATGTCTCCTCCGTCACATTTCTCGGTTCTGTTATTTCCGCTGAAGGCATTCAGATGGATCCCGCTAGGGTCCATGCTGTCAGCGATTGGTCCGTCCCTAAGTCACGTGTCGAACTGCAGCGCTTTCTCGGTTTCGCGAATTTCTATCGGCGTTTCATTCGTAATTTCGGTCAAGTGGCAGCTCCTCTCACAGCCCTTACTTCTGTCAAGACGTGCTTTAAGTGGTCCGTTTCCGCCCAGGGAGCTTTTGATCTCCTCAAGAAGCGTTTTACATCCGCTCCTATCCTTGTTACACCTGACGTCACTAAACAGTTCATTGTCGAGGTTGACGCGTCAGAGGTGGGCGTGGGAGCTATTCTGTCCCAGCGCTCCCATTCTGACGATAAGGTCCACCCTTGCGCGTATTTTTCTCATCGCCTGTCGCCGTCGGAACGTAACTATGATGTGGCAAACCGCGAACTGCTCGCCATCCGTTTAGCCCTAGGCGAATGGCGACAGTGGTTGGAGGGGGCGACCGTTCCTTTTGTCGTTTGGACTGACCATAAGAACCTTGAGTACATCCGTTCTGCCAAACGACTTAATGCGCGTCAGGCTCGTTGGGCACTGTATTTCGCTCATTTCGAGTTCATTATTTCTTATCGTCCGGGCTCAAGGAACACCAAGCCTGATGCTTTATCCCGTCTCTTCAGTTCTTCAGTAGCCTCCACCGACCCCGAGGGGAGATTCCCTGAGGGGCGTGTTGTCGGGTTGACTGTCTGGGGAATTGAGAGGCAGGTAAAGCAAGCATTCACTCACACTCCGTCTCCGCGCGCTTGTCCTAGGAACCTTCTTTTCGTTCCCGTTCCTACTCGTCTGGCCGTTCTTCAGTGGGCTCACTCTGTCAAGTTAGCCGGCCACTTCGGCGTTCGGGGTACGCTTGCTTCTATTCGCCAGCGTTTTTGGTGGCCCACTCAGGAGCGTGACACGCGTCGTTTCGTGGCTGCTTGTTCGGACTGCGCGCAGACTAAGTCCGGTAACTCTCTTCCTGCTTCTGCTCCAGGCATTGCTGTGTCTAAGTCTGTCCCCAGCCACCGCACACTCTCCTGGTCCTGCTCCTGGCCTTGCTGTGTCTCAGTCTGTCCCCAGCCACCGCATCTCTCCTGCCCTTGCTGTGTCTCAGTCTGTCCCCAGCCACCGCATCTCTCCTGGTCCTGCTCCTGGCCTTGCTGTGTCTCAGTCTGTCCCCTGCCACCGCATCTCTCCTGCACTTGCTGTGTCTCAGTCTGTCCTCAGCCACCGCCTCTCTCCTGTTCCTGGTCTTAGCCTTGCTGTGTCTCAGTCTGTCCCTAGTTGTTACTATCCTGGCCTGTTTGGTCCTGATTGCTCAAACTCTTACAGTTCTCTACCCGTGTCTCATTTTTATAATAATAATTGCACTAAGATTCCCTCTTCATCGTTTCCCGGTACGGTCCTGAGGAGAGGAGTTGGGTTCCATCTCGGGACGTGCTGGACCGTTCGCTGATCGATGATTTCCTCCGTTGCTGCCAGGTTTCCTCCTCGAGTGCGCCAGGAGGCGCTCGGTGAGTGGGGGGGTACTGTCATGTATTGTATTGTCATGTCTTGTCCCTGTGCTTTCTCTTCTCTTCGTTTCCCCCTGCTGGTCGTATTAGGTTTCTTTCTCTCTCTTTATCCCTCTCTCTCTCTATCGTTCCATTCCTGCTTCCAGCTGTTCCTCATTCTCCTAACGACCTCATTTACACTCTCACACCTGTCCCCTATTTTGCCCTCTGATTAGGTCTCTATTTCTCTCTCTGTTTCTGCTTCTGTCCTTGTCGGATTCTTGTTTGCTTTGCCTTTGTTCCGTCCTGTTGTATTCTGCCTCGTCATTAGATACTGCGTGTGAGCAGGTGTCTCTATCCTCTACGGCCCGCGCCTACCCGAAGGGACCTGCAGTCTGTTGCCGCTAGCCCTGCAACTCTCCTCAACAACTAGTAGGGGGACTCTCCTGTTAAACTAGAGGATTTGTGTTTTCCCTGTTTGGACTTCCCCTGTTATGATTGAGGATTTATGTTTTCCCTGTTTGGACATTAAGACTCTGTTTCTGTTATATCGCTTTTGGGTCCTCACTCACCTGCATAACAGTACTCCTGGTGTAAAGATAAACACAGGCTATACGCCTGGTGTAAAGATAAACACAGGCTATACTCCTGTTGTAAACACAGACTATACTCCTGTTGTAAAGATAAACACAGACTATACTCCTGTTGTAAAGATAAACACAGACTATACTCCTGTTGGAAAGATAAACACAGACTATACTCCTGTTGTAAAGATAAACACAGACTATACTCCTGTTGTAAAGATAAACACAGACTATACTCCTGATGTAAAGATAAACACAGACTATACTCCTGTTGTAAAGATAAACACAGACTATACTCCTGATGTAAAGATAAACACAGGCTATACTCCTGTTGTAAACACAGACTATACTCCTGTTGTGAAGATAAACACAGACTATACTCCTGTTGTAAAGATAAACACAGACTATACTCCTGTTGTAAAGATAAACACAGACTATACTCCTGATGTAAAGATAAAACACAGGCTATACTCCTGTTGTAAACACAGGCTATACTCCTGTTGTAAAGATAAACACAGACTATACTCCTGTTGTAAAGATAAACACAGACTGTACTCCTGGTGTAAAGATAAACACAGGCTATACTTCTGTTGTAAAGATAAACACAGGGATTAATAGAAGGAGAGTTGAGTGATAAATATAGTAGGCCGAGCCCATAGAAAGCTGATCCTCCTCTTTGTAGTTGAGGCCCGTCACTCTGTTTTCTCCCCCAGCTGCACAGCCTATAGAAACGTTGTGCAACATGAGCTCATGGGCTCTCATTACGTTTTTTTAATGAGATTTTCAATGCCATTTACATTGCTGTCAGTGGTTGAGTGTTTGGTGTGCCAGTTGTTTGGTGGGCTACTAATGACCATCAGCAGCATCAGAGCTGGGAGAAGACTAGCTACCGTGACTAAATGTTCATGTGGAATTTGACTGCCTTCATGACTCGCGACCGCTGGTGTGGCGTTAAGAAGGTTACCGCAACAGCCCTAAATACACCCCACTGCTAGGCAACGCCCCCCACAATGCAGCAGCACACATTATCAAAAGGGACCACAAATGCAATTATGCATGTAATGCTAGAATCACGGGTGAATAGAATGAATAGAACCTCTAACCCTGGTAATATGACTGGTTAATAGAATTAATAGAACCTCTAACCCTGGTAATATGACTGATAAATAGAATGAATAGAACCTCTAACCCTGGTAAATAGAATGAATAGAACCTCTAACCCTGGTAATATGACTGGTAAATAGAATGAATAGAACCTCTAACCCTGGTAATATGACTGGTGAATAGAATGAATAGAACCTCTAACCCTGGTCATATGACTGGTAAATAGAATGAATAGAACCTCTAACCCTGGTAATATGACTGGTAAATAGAATGAATAGAACCTCTAACCCTGGTAATATGACTGGTAAATAGAATGAATAGAACCTGTAACCCTGGTAATATGACTGGTAAATAGAATGAATATAACCTCTAACCCTGGTAATATGACTGGTAAATAGAATGAATAGAACCTCTAACCCTGGTAATATGACTGGTAAATAGAATGAATAGAACCTCTAACCCTGGTAATATGACTGGTGAATAGAACCGCTAACCCTGGTAAATAGAATGAATAGAACCTGTAACCCTGGTAATATGACTGGTAAATAGAATGAATAGAACCTCTAACCCTGGTAATATGACTGGTAAATAGAATGAATAGAACCTCTAACCCTGGTAATATGACTGGTAAATAGAATGAATAGAACCTCTAACCCTGGTAATATGACTGGTGAATAGAACCTCTAACCCTGGTAAATAGAATGAATAGAACCTCTAACCCTGGTAATATGACTGGTAAATAGAATGAATAGAACCTCTAACCCTGGTAATATGACTGGTAAATAGAATGAATAGAACCTGTAACCCTGGTAATATGACTGGTGAATAGAACCTCTAACCCTGGTAATATGACTGGTGAATAGAACCTCTAACCCTGGTAATATGACTGGTAAATAGAATGAATAGAACCTCTAACCCTGGTAAATAGAATGAATAGAACCTGTAACCCTGGTAATATGACTGGTAAATAGAATGAATAGAACCTCTAACCCTGGTAATATGACTGGTAAATAGAATGAATAGAACCTCTAACCCTGGTAATATGACTGGTGAATAGAACCGCTAACCCTGGTAAATAGAATGAATAGAACCTGTAACCCTGGTAATATGACTGGTGAATAGAACCGCTAACCCTGGTAAATAGAATGAATAGAACCTGTAACCCTGGTAATATGACTGGTAAATAGAATGAATAGAACCTCTAACCCTGGTAATATGACTGGTAAATAGAATGAATAGAACCTCTAACCCTGGTAATATGACTGGTGAATAGAATGAATAGAACCTCTAACCCTGGTAATATGACTGGTGAATAGAATGAATAGAACCTCTAACCCTGGTAATATGACTGGTGAATAGAATGAATAGAACCTCTAACCCTGGTAATATGACTGGTAAATAGAATGAATAGAACCTCTAACCCTGGTAATATGACTGGTAAATAGAATGAATAGAACCTCTAACCCTGGTAATATGACTGGTAAATAGAATGAATAGAACCTCTAACCCTGGTAATATGACTGGTAAATAGAATGAATAGAACCGCTAACCCTGGTAATATGACTGGTAAATAGAATGAATAGAACCTCTAACCCTGGTAATATGACTGGTAAATAGAATGAATAGAACCGCTAACCCTGGTAATATGACTGGTAAATAGAATGAATAGAACCTCTAACCCTGGTAAATAGAATGAATAGAACCTGTAACCCTGGTAATATGACTGGTAAATAGAATGAATATAACCTGTAACCCTGGTAATATGACTGGTAAATAGAATGAATATAACCTGTAACCCTGGTAATATGACTGGTAAATAGAATGAATAGAACCTCTAACCCTGGTAATATGACTGGTAAATAGAATGAATAGAACCTGTAACCCTGGTAATATGACTGGTAAATAGAATGAATAGAACCTGTAACCCTGGTAATATGACTGGTAAATAGAATGAATAGAACCTCTAACCCTGGTAATATGACTGGTAAATAGAATGAATAGAACCTCTAACCCTGGTAATATGACTGGTGAATAGAACCGCTAACCCTGGTAATATGACTGGTAAATAGAATGAATAGAACCTCTAACCCTGGTAATATGACTGGTAAATAGAATGAATAGAACCTCTAACCCTGGTAATATGACTGGTAAATAGAATGAATAGAACCTCTAACCCTGGTAATATGACTGGTGAATAGAATGAATAGAACCTCTAACCCTGGTAATATGACTGGTGAATAGAATGAATAGAACCTCTAACCCTGGTAATATGACTGGTGAATAGAATGAATAGAACCTCTAACCCTGGTAATATGACTGGTAAATAGAATGAATAGAACCTCTAACCCTGGTAATATGACTGGTAAATAGAATGAATAGAACCTCTAACCCTGGTAATATGACTGGTAAATAGAATGAATAGAACCTCTAACCCTGGTAATATGACTGGTAAATAGAATGAATAGAACCTCTAACCCTGGTAATATGACTGGTAAATAGAATGAATAGAACCTCTAACCCTGGTAATATGACTGGTAAATAGAATGAATAGAACCGCTAACCCTGGTAATATGACTGGTAAATAGAATGAATAGAACCTCTAACCCTGGTAAATAGAATGAATAGAACCTGTAACCCTGGTAATATGACTGGTAAATAGAATGAATATAACCTGTAACCCTGGTAATATGACTGGTAAATAGAATGAATAGAACCTCTAACCCTGGTAATATGACTGGTAAATAGAATGAATAGAACCTGTAACCCTGGTAATATGACTGGTAAATAGAATGAATAGAACCTGTAACCCTGGTAATATGACTGGTAAATAGAATGAATAGAACCTCTAACCCTGGTAATATGACTGGTAAATAGAATGAATAGAACCTCTAACCCTGGTAATATGACTGGTGAATAGAATGAATATAACCTGTAACCCTGGTAATATGACTGGTAAATAGAATGAATAGAACCTCTAACCCTGGTAATATGACTGGTAAATAGAATGAATAGAACCTGTAACCCTGGTAATATGACTGGTAAATAGAATGAATAGAACCTGTAACCCTGGTAATATGACTGGTAAATAGAATGAATAGAACCTCTAACCCTGGTAATATGACTGGTAAATAGAATGAATAGAACCTCTAACCCTGGTAATATGACTGGTGAATAGAACCGCTAACCCTGGTAATATGACTGGTAAATAGAATGAATAGAACCTGTAACCCTGGTAATATGACTGGTAAATAGAATGAATAGAACCTCTAACCCTGGTAATATGACTGGTAAATAGAATGAATATAACCTCTAACCCTGGTAATATGACTGGTAAATAGAATGAATAGAACCTCTAACCCTGGTAATATGACTGGTGAATAGAACCGCTAACCCTGGTAATATGACTGGTAAATAGAATGAATAGAACCTCTAACCCTGGTAATATGACTGGTAAATAGAATGAATAGAACCTCTAACCCTGGTAATATGACTGGTAAATAGAATGAATAGAACCTCTAACCCTGGTAATATGACTGGTAAATAGAATGAATAGAACCTCTAACCCTGGTAATATGACTGGTAAATAGAATGAATAGAACCTCTAACCCTGGTAATATGACTGGTAAATAGAATGAATATAACCTCTAACCCTGGTAATATGACTGGTAAATAGAATGAATAGAACCTCTAACCCTGGTAATATGACTGGTAAATAGAATGAATAGAACCTCTAACCCTGGTAATATGACTGGTAAATAGAATGAATAGAACCTCTAACCCTGGTAAATAGAATGAATAGAACCGCTAACCCTGGTAAATAGAATGAATAGAACCTGTAACCCTGGTAATATGACTGGTAAATAGAATGAATAGAACCTCTAACCCTGGTAATATGACTGGTAAATAGAATGAATAGAACCTCTAACCCTGGTAATATGACTGGTAAATAGAATGAATAGAACCTCTAACCCTGGTAATATGACTGGTAAATAGAATGAATAGAACCTCTAACCCTGGTAATATGACTGGTGAATAGAACCGCTAACCCTGGTAATATGACTGGTAAATAGAATGAATAGAACCTCTAACCCTGGTCATATGACTGGTAAATAGAATGAATAGAACCTCTAACCCTGGTAATATGACTGGTGAATAGAACCTCTAACCCTGGTAATATGACTGTTGAATAGAACCTCTAACCCTGGTAATATGACTGGTAAATAGAATGAATAGAACCTCTAACCCTGGTAAATAGAATGAATAGAACCTGTAACCCTGGTAATATGACTGGTGAATAGAATGAATAGAACCTCTAACCCTGGTAATATGACTGGTAAATAGAATGAATAGAACCTCTAACCCTGGTAATATGACTGGTGAATAGAACCGCTAACCCTGGTAAATAGAATGAATAGAACCTGTAACCCTGGTAATATGACTGGTGAATAGAACCGCTAACCCTGGTAAATAGAATGAATAGAACCTGTAACCCTGGTAATATGACTGGTAAATAGAATGAATAGAACCTCTAACCCTGGTAATATGACTGGTAAATAGAATGAATAGAACCTCTAACCCTGGTAATATGACTGGTGAATAGAATGAATAGAACCTCTAACCCTGGTAATATGACTGGTGAATAGAATGAATAGAACCTCTAACCCTGGTAATATGACTGGTAAATAGAATGAATAGAACCTCTAACCCTGGTAATATGACTGGTAAATAGAATGAATAGAACCTCTAACCCTGGTAATATGACTGGTAAATAGAATGAATAGAACCTCTAACCCTGGTAATATGACTGGTAAATAGAATGAATAGAACCTCTAACCCTGGTAATATGACTGGTAAATAGAATGAATAGAACCTCTAACCCTGGTAATATGACTGGTAAATAGAATGAATAGAACCTCTAACCCTGGTAATATGACTGGTAAATAGAATGAATAGAACCGCTAACCCTGGTAATATGACTGGTAAATAGAATGAATAGAACCTCTAACCCTGGTAAATAGAATGAATAGAACCTGTAACCCTGGTAATATGACTGGTAAATAGAATGAATATAACCTGTAACCCTGGTAATATGACTGGTAAATAGAATGAATATAACCTGTAACCCTGGTAATATGACTGGTAAATAGAATGAATAGAACCTCTAACCCTGGTAATATGACTGGTAAATAGAATGAATAGAACCTGTAACCCTGGTAATATGACTGGTAAATAGAATGAATAGAACCTGTAACCCTGGTAATATGACTGGTAAATAGAATGAATAGAACCTCTAACCCTGGTAATATGACTGGTAAATAGAATGAATAGAACCTCTAACCCTGGTAATATGACTGAATGAATAGAACCGCTAACCCTGGTAATATGACTGGTAAATAGAATGAATAGAACCTCTAACCCTGGTAATATGACTGGTAAATAGAATGAATAGAACCTCTAACCCTGGTAATATGACTGGTAAATAGAATGAATAGAACCTCTAACCCTGGTAATATGACTGGTGAATAGAATGAATAGAACCTCTAACCCTGGTAATATGACTGGTGAATAGAATGAATAGAACCTCTAACCCTGGTAATATGACTGGTGAATAGAATGAATAGAACCTCTAACCCTGGTAATATGACTGGTAAATAGAATGAATAGAACCTCTAACCCTGGTAATATGACTGGTAAATAGAATGAATAGAACCTCTAACCCTGGTAATATGACTGGTAAATAGAATGAATAGAACCTCTAACCCTGGTAATATGACTGGTAAATAGAATGAATAGAACCTCTAACCCTGGTAATATGACTGGTAAATAGAATGAATAGAACCTCTAACCCTGGTAATATGACTGGTAAATAGAATGAATAGAACCTCTAACCCTGGTAATATGACTGGTAAATAGAATGAATAGAACCTCTAACCCTGGTAAATAGAATGAATAGAACCTGTAACCCTGGTAATATGACTGGTAAATAGAATGAATAGAACCTCTAACCCTGGTAATATGACTGGTAAATAGAATGAATAGAACCTCTAACCCTGGTAATATGACTGGTAAATAGAATGAATAGAACCTGTAACCCTGGTAATATGACTGGTAAATAGAATGAATAGAACCTCTAACCCTGGTAATATGACTGGTAAATAGAATGAATAGAACCTCTAACCCTGGTAATATGACTGGTAAATAGAATGAATAGAACCTCTAACCCTGGTAATATGACTGGTGAATAGAATGAATATAACCTGTAACCCTGGTAATATGACTGGTAAATAGAATGAATAGAACCTCTAACCCTGGTAATATGACTGGTAAATAGAATGAATAGAACCTGTAACCCTGGTAATATGACTGGTAAATAGAATGAATAGAACCTGTAACCCTGGTAATATGACTGGTAAATAGAATGAATAGAACCTCTAACCCTGGTAATATGACTGGTAAATAGAATGAATAGAACCTCTAACCCTGGTAATATGACTGAAAATGAATAGAACCGCTAACCCTGGTAATATGACTGGTAAATAGAATGAATAGAACCTGTAACCCTGGTAATATGACTGGTAAATAGAATGAATAGAACCTCTAACCCTGGTAATATGACTGGTAAATAGAATGAATATAACCTCTAACCCTGGTAATATGACTGGTAAATAGAATGAATAGAACCTCTAACCCTGGTAATATGACTGGTGAATAGAACCCTAACCCTGGTAATATGACTGGTAAATAGAATGAATAGAACCTCTAACCCTGGTAATATGACTGGTAAATAGAATGAATAGAACCTCTAACCCTGGTAATATGACTGGTAAATAGAATGAATAGAACCTCTAACCCTGGTAATATGACTGGTAAATAGAATGAATAGAACCTCTAACCCTGGTAATATGACTGGTAAATAGAATGAATAGAACCTCTAACCCTGGTAATATGACTGGTAAATAGAATGAATATAACCTCTAACCCTGGTAATATGACTGGTAAATAGAATGAATAGAACCTCTAACCCTGGTAATATGACTGGTAAATAGAATGAATAGAACCTCTAACCCTGGTAATATGACTGGTAAATAGAATGAATAGAACCTCTAACCCTGGTAAATAGAATGAATAGAACCGCTAACCCTGGTAAATAGAATGAATAGAACCTGTAACCCTGGTAATATGACTGGTAAATAGAATGAATAGAACCTCTAACCCTGGTAATATGACTGGTAAATAGAATGAATATAACCTCTAACCCTGGTAATATGACTGGTAAATAGAATGAATAGAACCTCTAACCCTGGTAATATGACTGGTAAATAGAATGAATAGAACCTCTAACCCTGGTAATATGACTGGTAAATAGAATGAATAGAACCTCTAACCCTGGTAAATAGAATGAATAGAACCGCTAACCCTGGTAAATAGAATGAATAGAACCTGTAACCCTGGTAATATGACTGGTAAATAGAATGAATAGAACCTCTAACCCTGGTAATATGACTGGTAAATAGAATGAATAGAACCTCTAACCCTGGTAATATGACTGGTAAATAGAATGAATAGAACCTCTAACCCTGGTAATATGACTGGTAAATAGAATGAATAGAACCTCTAACCCTGGTAATATGACTGGTGAATAGAACCGCTAACCCTGGTAATATGACTGGTAAATAGAATGAATAGAACCTCTAACCCTGGTCATATGACTGGTAAATAGAATGAATAGAACCTCTAACCCTGGTAATATGACTGGTAAATAGAACCGCTAACCCTGGTAATATGACTGGTGAATAGAACCGCTAACCCTGGTAATATGACTGGTGAATAGAACCTCTAACCCTGGTAATATGACTGGTGAATAGAACCGCTAACCCTGGTAATATGACTGGTAAATAGAATGAATAGAACCTCTAACCCTGGTCATATGACTGGTAAATAGAATGAATAGAACCTCTAACCCTGGTAATATGACTGGTAAATAGAATGAATAGAACCTCTAACCCTGGTAATATGACTGGTAAATAGAATGAATATAACCTCTAACCCTGGTAATATGACTGGTAAATAGAATGAATAGAACCTCTAACCCTGGTAATATGACTGGTAAATAGAATGAATAGAACCTCTAACCCTGGTAATATGACTGGTAAATAGAATGAATAGAACCTCTAACCCTGGTAAATAGAATGAATAGAACCTCTAACCCTGGTAAATAGAATGAATAGAACCTGTAACCCTGGTAATATGACTGGTAAATAGAATGAATAGAACCTCTAACCCTGGTAATATGACTGGTAAATAGAATGAATAGAACCTCTAACCCTGGTAATATGACTGGTAAATAGAATGAATAGAACCTCTAACCCTGGTAATATGACTGGTAAATAGAATGAATAGAACCTCTAACCCTGGTAATATGACTGGTGAATAGAACCTCTAACCCTGGTAATATGACTGGTAAATAGAATGAATAGAACCTCTAACCCTGGTCATATGACTGGTAAATAGAATGAATAGAACCTCTAACCCTGGTAATATGACTGGTAAATAGAACCGCTAACCCTGGTAATATGACTGGTGAATAGAACCGCTAACCCTGGTAATATGAATGAAATAGAACCTCTAACCCTGGTAATATGACTGGTGAATAGAACCGCTAACCCTGGTAATATGACTGGTAAATAGAATGAATAGAACCTCTAACCCTGGTCATATGACTGGTAAATAGAATGAATAGAACCTCTAACCCTGGTAATATGACTGGTGAATAGAACCTCTAACCCTGGTAATATGACTGGTAAATAGAATGAATAGAACCTCTAACCCTGGTAATATGACTGGTAAATAGAATGAATAGAACCTCTAACCCTGGTAATATGACTGGTAAATAGAATGAATAGAACCTCTAACCCTGGTAATATGACTGGTAAATAGAATGAATAGAACCTCTAACCCTGGTAATATGACTGGTAAATAGAATGAATAGAACCTCTAACCCTGGTAATATGACTGGTAAATAGAATGAATAGAACCTCTAACCCTGGTAATATGACTGGTAAATAGAATGAATAGAACCTCTAACCCTGGTAATATGACTGGTAAATAGAATGAATAGAACCTCTAACCCTGGTAATATGACTGGTAAATAGAATGAATAGAACCTCTAACCCTGGTAATATGACTGGTAAATAGAATGAATAGAACCTCTAACCCTGGTAATATGACTGGTAAATAGAATGAATAGAACCTCTAACCCTGGTAATATGACTGGTAAATAGAATGAATAGAACCTCTAACCCTGGTAATATGACTGGTAAATGACTGGAATAGAATAGAACCTGTAACCCTGGTAATATGACTGGTAAATAGAATGAATAGAACCTCTAACCCTGGTAAATAGAATGAATAGAACCTCTAACCCTGGTAAATATAATGAATAGAACCTGTAACCCTGGTAAATAGAATGAATAGAACCTCTAACCCTGGTAAATATAATGAATAGAACCTGTAACCCTGGTAAATAGAATGAATAGAACCTCTAACCCTGGTAAATAGAATGAATAGAACCTCTAACCCTGGTAATATGACTGGTAAATAGAATGAATAGAACCTCTAACCCTGGTAATATGACTGGTAAATAGAATGAATAGAACCTGTAACCCTGGTAATATGACTGATGAATAGAACCTGTAACCCTGGTAATATTATTATATTAATATTATGAAAGTGATAATATTATGAAAGAGAATGTTATGAAAGAGATAATGTTATGAAATTGATAATGTTATGAAAGAGATAATATTATGAACATGATAATGCTATGAAAGAGATAATCAGATGAACGTGATAATGCTATGAAAGAGATACTCCAGCGAACGTGATAATGCTATGAAAGAGATACTCAAACGAACGTGATAATGCTATGAAAGAGATAATCAGATGAACGTGATAATGCTATGAAAGAGATAATATTATGAACGTGATAATGCTATGAAAGAGATACTCCAACGAACGTGATAATGCTATGAAAGAGATAATCAGATGAATGTGATAATGCTATGAAAGAGATAATATTATGAAAGTGATAATGCTATGAAAGAGATAATATTATGAACGTGATAATGCTATGAAAGAGATACTCCAACGAACGTGATAATGCTATGAAAGAGATACTCCAACGAACGTGATAATGCTATGAAAGAGATAATCCGGTGAACGTGATAATGCTATGAAAGAGATACTCCAACGAACGTGATAATGCTATGAAAGAGATACTCCAACGAACGTGATAATGCTATGAAAGAGATACTCCAACGAACGTGATAATGCTATGAAAGAGATAATCCGATGAACGTGATAATGCTATGTGTCATTAAACACTGAGATTCTTTATCTCTGCATGACAAAGCTGATGTTGTAAACTCCATATCTAGAGGCTCTATCAGACCCATCCTTACATGATGTTAATGCTCTCATCAATGTTATAATGTCTGTCTACATTGTGTATAATACCAGTAACAGTCCTACTTCCTTTCCAACCGTTTGATGTGTGAGGAGCAGAGATATGTTCAGCCAATCTCCTTATTCACTGTTCCTTATCTATTCACAGATCTAGTTTGGGAGTGGGAGTTTACTATCATGTTTGGTAGCAGCAGTAACATCAGCTAGAGGCTTGTTTATATGTTGTCTGACCCCTCAACTCTGACCCCTCAACTCTGACCCCTCAGATCAGGACACGGCTGGTCCTCCGCCTTATCTCAACGGACCGCTGAAGGGCAGACCCTGTGTGTGTGTGTGTGTGTGTGTGTGTGTGTGTGTGTGTGTGTGTGTGTGTGTGTGTGTGTGTGTGTGTGTGTGTGTGTGTGTGTGTGTGTGTGTGTATCTAACAGCAAAGCTGCTTTCGTAATAATCTCTGCGAGTAGAGAGGAGAGGAGGAGAGTAGGAAGGAGAGTAGAAAGAAGAGGGAGAGAGGAGGAGGAGGAGGAGGAGGAGGAGAATAGAAAGAAAGGGAGAGAGGAGGAGGAGGAGGAGGAGGAGGAGGAGGAGGAGGAGGAGGAGGAGGAGGAGAGTAGAAAGAAGAGGGAGAGAGGAGGAGGAGGAGGAGAGTAGAAAGAAGAGGGAGAGGAGGAGGAGGAAGAGGAGGAGAGTAGAAAGAAGAGGGAATAGAGGAGGAGGAGGAGAGTAGAAAGAAAAGGGAGAGAGGAGGAGGAGGAGAATAGGCAGAAGAGGGAGAGGAGGAGGAGGAGAATAGGAAGAAGAGGGAGAGAGGAGGAGGAGGTTGGTTAGAGAGGGGAGAAGAGGAGGAGGAGGAGGAGAATAGGAAGAAGAGGGAGAGGAGGAGGAGGAGAATAGGAAGAAGAGGGAGAGGAGGAGGAGGAGAATAGGAAGAAGAGGGAGAGAGGAGGAGGAGGTTGGTTAGAGAGGGGAGAAGAGGAGGAGGAGGGTTAGACAGGGGAGGAAGAGGAGGCCCGGGGCAGATCCAGACAGTGATTATCTTGTTATCTTGTCAGAACATTGTCTGCTGTTATGTGTTATATTACCCCAGCAGTCAGAGGTAAATCACACAACACTCTGTTGAAGCTCCACACAAACACAGACACAAGACGAGCATCTAATTCAGGCTATTCAGGGAATGGATGGTCTTGAAGAGAAACACTAGGCGCCACACTGCCTAATTCACCCATGCTCTACCAAGGTTTTCCAGCACACAGCGTTGTCTACTCTACTCTATTAGACTCTATTGGACTCTACTGTACTCAATTAGACTCTAGTCTCTTGGACTCTACTGTATTCTACTGTGTCCAACAGGACACTACTGTAATACTTAACTCTGCTGTACTACCAAACTCTACTGTGTTCTACTGGACTCTACTGTGTCATATTTAACTCTACTTTACTCTACTATACTCTACTGGACTTGTCTCTACTGACTGTACTTTGTGTCCTACAGGACTCTGCTGGACTCTACTGTGTCCTACTGCTATATTGGAATCTACTGTATCCTACTGTACTCCACTGGGATCTACTGTGTCCTACTGTACTCCACTGGGCTCTACTGTGTCCTACTGTACTCTACTGGGCTCTACTGGACTCTAATAAACTCTACTGGGTCCTACTGGACTCTACTCTGTCCTACTTAACTCTACTGATTTCTACTGCTTCCTACTGGACTCTACTGAACTCTACTGAACTCTACTGCGTCCTACTTAGTTTTACTGAACTCTGCCAGTGTGCTACTGAACTCTATTGAACTCTACTGGACTCTACTGTGTCCTACTGAACTCTACGCTGTCCTACTGCACTCTCCTGGACTCTACTGTGTCCTACTGGACTCTACTTGAACTCTGCTGTGTCCTATTGGACTCTACTGAACTCTACTGAACTCTACTGTGTCCTACTGGACTCTCCTGGACTCTACTGTGTCCAACTGGACTCTACTTGAACTCTACTGTGTCCTACTGGACTCTATTGAACTCTACTGATCTCTACTGTGTCCTACTGGACTCTACTGAACTCTACTGGACTCTACTGAACTCTGCTGTGTCATACTGGACTCTACTTGAACTCTACTGTGTCCTACTTAACTCTATCAAACTATACTGTGTCCTACTGGCCTCTACTGAACTCTAATGTGTCCTACTGGACTCTACTGAACTCTACTTCATCCTACTGGACTCTACTGAACTCTACTGGACTCTACTGAACTCTGCTGTGTCCTACTTAACTCTATCAAACTATACTGTGTCCTACTGGACTCTACTGAACTCTGCTGTGTCCTACTTAACTCTACCAAACTATACTGTGTCCTACTGGCCTCTACTGAACTCTACTTCATCCTACTGGACTCTACTGAACTCTACTATGTCATACTGAACTCTGGACTCTTCTGAACTCTACTGAACCCAAGATATAGGCTTCTGTAGGGCTGAACCAAAGCTATAGGCTTCTTTAGGGCTGAACCCAAGCTATGGGCTTCTTTAGGGCTGAACCCAAGAAATAGGCTTCTGTAGGGCTGAACCCAAGAAATAGGCTTCTTTAGGGCTGAACCCAAGCTATGGGCTTCTTTAGGGCTGAACCCAAGAAATAGTATAGTATTCATTATAGCCTGTGACTGGGCTTTAGAATGTTTCATTATAGCCTATGACTGGGCTTTAGAATGTTTCATTATAGCCTATGACTGGGCTTTAGAATGTTTCATTATAGCCTATGACTGGGCTTTAGAATGTTTCATTATAGCCTGTGACTGGGCTTTAGAATGTTTCATTATAGCCTATGACTGGGCTTTAGAATGTTTCATTATAGCCTGTGACTGGGCTTTAGAATGTTTCATTATAGCCTATGACTGGGCTTTAGAATGTTTCATTATAGCCTATGACTGGGCTTTAGAATGTTTCATTATAGCCTGTGACTGGGCTTTAGAATGTTTCATTATAGCCTATGAAATAGAATGTTTCATTATAGCCTATGACTGGGCTTTAGAATGTTTCATTATAGCCTATGACTGGGCTTTAGAATGTTTCATTATAGCCTATGACTGGGCTTTAGAATGTTTCATTATAGCCTATGATTGGGCTTTAGAATGTTTCATTATAGCCTATGACTGGGCTTTAGAATGTTTCATTATAGCCTGTGACTGGGCTTTAGAATGTTTCATTATAGCCTGTGACTGGGCTTTAGAATGTTTCATTATAGCCTATGACTGGGCTTTAGAATGTTTCATTATAGCCTATGACTGGGCTTTAGAATGTTTCATTATAGCCTATGACTGGGCTTTAGAATGTTTCATTATAGCCTGTGACTGGGCTTTAGAATGTTTCATTATAGCCTATGATTGGGCTTTAGAATGTTTCATTATAGCCTGTGACTGGGCTTTAGAATGTTTCATTATAGCCTATGACTGGGCTTTAGAATGTTTCATTATAGCCTATGACTGGGCTTTAGAATGTTTCATTATAGCCTATGACTGGGCTTTAGAATGTTTCATTATAGCCTGTGACTGGGCTTTAGAATGTTTCATTATAGCCTATGATTGGGCTTTAGAATGTTTCATTATAGCCTATGATTGGGCTTTAGAATGTTTCATTATAGCCTGTGACTGGGCTTTAGAATGTTTCATTATAGCCTATGATTGGGCTTCAGAATGTTTCATTATAGCCTATGACTGGGATTTTTTCATTTTTATTTTACAATTTGTATCATGTTAAATATGCATTTATAACTATTAATTTAGTGTTAGTTTTCTTCAGTTTGTATCTTCCATTTGGCATCATACCATTCCGTTTTCCTTTAAATTACTGGACCATATTAGACTAAGGTTGTGGAATAATTTAGAACATGCAGCCTATTGAATCAGTATGGAACTAAGACCACACCTAGCAGGTTAAACCTGGAGGCTGGTGAATAGTTCACCATGAAGGGACCACTGTCATCCAGTGCCATGATTAGTGATTATCAGGACTACTGTTTAACCCCTATTACAGTTCCATGATTAGTGAGGATCAGGACTACTGTTTAACCCCTATTACAGTTCCATGATTAGTGAGGATCAGGACTACTGTTTAACCCCTATTACAGTTCCATGATTAGTGAGGATCAGGACTACTGGTCAACCCCTATTACAGTTCCATGATTAGTGAGGATCAGGACTACTGTTTAACCCCTATTACAGTTCCATGATTAGTGAGGATCAGGGTAGATTTATAGGACTACTGTTTAACCCCTATTACAGTTCCATGATTAGTGAGGATCAGGGTAGATTTATAGGACTACTGTTTAACCCCTATTACAGTTCCATGATTAGTGAGGATCAGGGTAGATTTATAGGACTACTGTTTAACCCCTATTACAGTTCCATGATTAGTGAGGATCAGGACTACTGTTTAACCCCTATTACAGTTCCATGATTAGTGAGGATCAGGACTACTGTTTAACCCCTATTACAGTGCCATGATTAGTGAGGATCAGGACTACTGTTTAACCCCTATTACAGTTCCATGATTAGTGATTATCAGGACTACTGTTTAACCCCTATTACAGTTCCATGATTAGTGAGGATCAGGGTAGATTTATAGGACTACTGTTTAACCCCTATTACAGTTCCATGATTAGTGAGGATCAGGACTACTGTTTAACCCCTATTACAGTTCCATGATTAGTGAGGATCAGGGTAGATTTATAGGACTACTGTTTAAACCCTATTACAGTTCCATGATTAGTGAGGATCAGGACTACTGGTCAACCCCTATTACAGTGCCATGATTAGTGAGGATCAGGACTACTGTTTAACCCCTATTACAGTGCCATGATTAGTGAGGATCAGGGTAGATTTATAGGACTACTGTTTAACCCCTATTACAGTTCCATGATTAGTGAGGATCAGGGTAGATTTATAGGACTACTGTTTAACCCCTATTACAGTTCCATGATTAGTGAGGATCAGGACTACTGTTTAACCCCTATTACAGTTCCATGATTAGTGAGGATCAGGACTACTGTTTAACCCCTATTACAGTGCCATGATTAGTGAGGATCAGGACTACTGTTTAACCCCTATTACAGTGCCATGATTAGTGAGGATCAGGACTACTGTTTAACCCCTATTACAGTGCCATGATTAGTGAGGATCAGGACTACTGTTTAACCCCTATTACAGTTCCATGATTAGTGAGGATCAGGAGATTTATAGGACTACTGTTTAACCCCTATTACAGTGCCATGATTAGTGAGGATCAGGACTACTGTTTAACCCCTATTACAGTTCCATGATTAGTGAGGATCAGGACTACTGTTTAACCCCTATTACAGTTCCATGATTAGTGAGGATCAGGGTAGATTTATAGGACTACTGGTCAACCCCTATTACAGTTCCATGATTAGTGAGGATCAGGACTACTGTTTAACCCCTATTACAGTTCCATGGTTAGTGAGGATCAGGACTACTGTTTAACCCCTATTACAGTTCCATGATTAGTGAGGATCAGGGTAGATTTATAGGACTACTGTTTAACCCCTATTACAGTTCCATGATTAGTGAGGATCAGGGTAGATTTATAGGACTACTGTTTAACCCCTATTACAGTGCCATGATTAGTGAGGATCAGGACTACTGTTTAACCCCTATTACAGTTCCATGATTAGTGAGGATCAGGACTACTGTTTAACCCCTATTACAGTGCCATGATTAGTGAGGATCAGGGTAGATTTATAGGACTACTGTTTAACCCCTATTACAGTTCCATGATTAGTGAGGATCAGGGTAGATTTATAGGACAACTCTGTTTCAAACTGCTGTATTTTACACTCATCAATATATTATGTGAGGAAAGGTTCTCCCAACCATTAATGATTCAACCCCTATTACAGTGTTCCATGATTAAAGAAATGAGGAAAACTCCAACCCATTCTGTCCATGACTACTGTTTAACCCATTCTATTACAGTTCCATTCTGATTAGTGAGGAACATTCTGTCCATGTACGTCCCTATATTCTGAACCTGTTCTGTCCATGTACTCCCTATATTCTGAACCCATTAACCCCTATTACAGTTCCATGATTAGTGAGGTCCATGTATATTCTGAACCCATTCTATCCATGTCCGACTATATTCTGTTCTGTCCATGTACCCCTATTTCTGAACCTGTTCTGTCCATGTACGTCCCTATATTCTGAACCTGTTCTGTCCATGTACGTCCCTATATTCTGAACCCATTCTGTCCATGTACCCCTATTTTCTGAACCCGTTCTGTCCAGTTCCATGATTAGTGAGGATGTCCAGGGCTAACTGTTTAACCAATGGGCTTTCTCTTAACAGTTCCAACCAATGATTAACCAATGAGGATCAACCAATAGGCCTTCTGTTTAACCAATGGGCCTTCTCTTAACAGTTCCAACCAATGATTAATGTTGGGATGTATTGATATGTTAATTTACCTCGTTCTCTCACCTGCTGTTTTTCTCCACCACCTTCCCACAACCACCAGCTATAACAACCTTACACAACCTCTTAGAACTACCCATCCTGGAGCCGGTATATTTGTCATCAGCAACGCTGAATAGCGTCATATTCATGAAATCACGAGTGAAATATAGCGAAACACAGCTTAGCCTTTTGTTAGTCGTCTCAGATTTTAAAATTATGCTTTACAGCAAAAGCAATACAGCGTTTGTGTGTTTAACCCTAGCATATTACAGTTAGCATCAGATTAGTCAGGAAAATCAGAAAAGCAATCAAATTAAACTTTGATGATCTTCGGATGTTTTCACTACTGACTTTTAACAGCAAATGTTCCTTTTACCAGATATTTTTTATATCCAAATGATTTGTGAGGCAATCCACCGGACGACAACGCAGACAAAAATTCCAAATTATATCCATAATGTCGACTAAACATGTTTTTTAAATCAATTCTCAAGGTGTTTTTCAATTATCTATTCGTAATATATCAACAGGGACAGTTGGCTTTTTACTAGGACCGGGAGGAACAATGGCCGACTCTCTCTTTTGCGCAAAAATCACTCTGGAGCCCCCACCTGACCACTTACTGTTTAAAATAAAGGCCTGAAACTATGTCTAAAGGCAGTTCCATGATTAGTGATATCCCTTTCAATGGCCAATAGGAACACAGAGCTGTTTAACACTTCCTGATTAGATTTTTCAGGCTTTCGCCATGATTCAGTTCTGTTATACTCACAGACAATATTTTTACAGTTTAAACTTCAGAGTGATTTCTATCCTAAGCTGTTAATTATATGTATTCTAGCATCTGATTGAGAAATAGGCTGACTTTGGGAACTTATTTTTCCAAAAATCAAAATAGTGCCGCCTAGTTTCAAGAGGTTTTAAGGCCTGCCAGCATAGTGTACCTCATTACAACATCTGGTGCTGAGGATCATCCGTTGGAGGGGGGTTCCAGCATAGGTGTACCTGTCATTACATCATCTGGCACTGAGGATCTTCCGTTGGAGGCGAGGCCATTCCCCAAACGATCTCGTAAAATGTTATATTGCATTCCGCCTTGTTGTTCATTCAGTAAACCTGCCTGTACTGATTTTAGTGAGGAACACAATCACCATCCCTACAGTCAGTCTATCTAACCAGAGATAATGTCCATATCTACACTATAGTAATGTCCATATCTATTAGATATAATGATATCACACTACAGATATAATGTCCACTACTGTTGTCCATATCTACACTATAGATATAGTCCATATCCATGATTAATGAGGATCAGAGATAATGTCCATATCCTTTACTTTAAGAACCAATCACCATTACAGTCAGTCTATCTACATTAGTGAGATATAATGTCCATATCTACATTACAGATATAATGTCCATATCTACACTACAGATATAATGAGGATCAGATATAATGTCCATATCTACTGATATAATAATCTACCAGATATACAGTTCCATGATTAGTGAGGATCAGATATAATGTCCATATCTACTGATTAATGTCCCTACTATTATAGTTCCATGATTAATGAGGATCAGATATAATGTCCACTACTGATTTCCATATCTACCCTATATAATGTCATTCCATGATATAATGATATCTACACTACAGATATAATGATATCAGGATATAATGTCCATATCTACACTACAGATATAATGTCCATATCTACACTATAGATATAATGTCCATATCTACAATACAGATATAATGTCCATATCTACACTACAGATATAATGTCCATATCTACACTATAGATATAATGTCCATATCTACAATACAGATATAATGTCCATATCTACACTATAGATATAATGTCCATATATACACTACAGATATAATGTCCATATCACACTATAGATATAATGTCCATATTATTATATAGATATAATGTCCATATCTACACATAGATATAATGTCCATATCTACACTACAGAGATGATGTCCATATCTACACTACAGAGATGATTATATAGATATAATGTTCCTATCTACACTACAGATATAATGTCCATATCTACACTATAGATATAATGTCCATATCTACCAGATATAATGTCTATCTACACTATAGATATAATGTCCATATCTACACTACAGATATAATGTCCATATCTATATAGATATAATGTCCCATATCTGCACTATAGATATAATGTCCATATCTAGACTATAGATATAATGTCCATATCTACACTATAGATATCTAATGTCCATATCTACACTATAGATGTCCATATCTACACTACAGATATAATGTCCATATCTAACTACAGAGATGATTATATGATATAATGTCCATATCTACACTATAGATATAATGAACCCTATTCTGTCCATATCTACACTACAGAGATGATTATTCTGATATCTACACTATAGATTCTGTCCATGATATAATGTCCATATCTATATTCTGAACCCTATTCTGTCCATATCTACACTACAGATATAATGACCATATCTACTATATTATATAGAACCATATCTACACTACAGAGATGATCTGTCCATATCCACTATAGATATAATGTCCATATCTACACTACAGATATAATGTCCATATCTACACTACAGAGATGATTATATAGATATAATGTCCATATCTACACTATAGATATAATGTCCATATCTACACTACAGATATAATGTCCATATCTACACTATAGAGATAATGTCCATAACCTATAGATTCTGTCCATATCTACACTACAGATATATTCTGAACCCATTCTGTCCATGAGATGATTATATCCCATATTCTGAATGATTATATAGATTCTGTCCATATCTACACTACAGAGATGATTATATAGATATAATGTCCATATCTACACTATTATAACCCATTCTACACTATAGATATAATGTCCATATCTACACTATAGATATAATGTCCATATCTACACTACAGAGATTATTATATAGATATAATTCCAATCCACTATATAATGTCCATATCTACACTATAGATATAATGTCCATATCTACGCTACAGATATTATTATATAGATTAATGTCCATATCTACACTATAGATATAATGTCCATGTACAGATATAATGTCCATATCTATATTATAATGTCCATAACCTACAGATATAATGTCCATATCTACACTATAGATATAATGTCCCTACACTATGATTATATAGATACCCATATCTGTCCATGATGTCCATATCTACACTACAGAGATGATTATTAGATATAATGTCCATATCTACACTACAGATATAATGTCCATATCCATAGATATAATGTCCATATCTACACTACAGATATAATGTCCATATCTACACTATAGATATAATGTCCATATCTACACTACAGATATAATGTCCATATCTACACTATAGATATAATGTCCATATCTACACTACAGAGATGATTATATAGATATAATGTCCATATCTACACTACTGATATAATGTCCATATCTACACTACAGAGATGATTATATAGATATAATGTCCATATCTACACTACAGAGATGATTATATAGATATAATGTCCATATCTACACTACAGAGATGATTATATAGATATAATGTCCATATCTACACTACAGAGATGATTATATAGATATAATGTCCATATCTACACTATAGATATAATGTCCATATCTACACTATAGATATAATGTCCATATCTACACCAGAGATGATTATATAGATATAATGTCCATATCTACACTACAGATATAATGTCCATATCTACACTATAGATATAATGTCCATATCTACTACAGATATTATTATATAGATATAATGTCCATATCTACACTATAGATATAATGTCCATATATACACTACTATAATGTCATATCTACACTATAGATATAATGTCCATATATACACTACAGATATAATGTCCATATCTACACTATAGATATAATGTCCATATCTACACTACAGAGATTATTATATAGATATAATGTCCATATCTACACTATAGATATAATGTCCATATCTACACTACAGAGATGATGTCCATATCTACACTACAGAGATGATTATATAGATATAATGTCCATATCTACACTACAGATATAATGTCCATATCTACACTATAGATATAATGTCCATATCTACACTACAGATATAATGTCCATATCTACACTATAGATATAATGTCCATATCTACACTACAGATATAATGTCATATCCTATAGATAAATGTCAATCTACACTATAGATATAATGTCCATATCTACCATATCCTATAGATATAATGTTATCTACACTATAGATATAATGTCCATATCTACACTACAGATATAATGTCATATCTACACTACAGAGATGATTATATAGATATAATGTCCATATCTAAACTATAGATATAATGTCCATATCTACACTACAGATATAATGTCCATATCTAGAGATAATGTCCATATCTACACTATAGATATAATGTCCATATCTACACTACAGATATAATGTCCATATCTACACTACAGAGATGATTATATAGATATAATGTCCATATCTACACTACAGAGATGATTATATAGATATAATGTCCATATCTACACTATAGATATAATGTCCATATCTACACTACAGATATAATGTCCATATCTACACTACAGAGATAATGTCCATATCTACACTATAGATATAATGTCCATATCTACACTACAGTTGATTATATAGATATAATGTCATATCTAAACAGAGATGATTATATTTAATGTCCATATCCACTAAAGATGATTATATAGATATAATGTCCATATCTACACTACAGAGATGATTATATAGATATAATGTCCATATCTACACTACAGAGATGATTATATAGATATAATGTCCATATCTACACTACAGAGATGATTATATAGATATAATGTCCATATCTACACTATAGATATAATGTCCATATCTACACTATAGATATAATGTCCATATCTACACTACAGAGATGATTATATAGATATAATGTCCATATCTACACTACAGATATAATGTCCATATCTACACTATAGATATAATGTCCATATCTACGCTACAGATATTATTATATAGATATAATGTCCATATCTACACTATAGATATAATGTCCATATATACACTACAGATATAATGTCCATATCTACAAAGATATATATCCTACAGATATAATGTCCATATCTACAGAATAATGTCATATCTACACTACAGAGATGATTATATAGATATAATGTCCATATCTACACTACAGAGATGATGTCCATATCTACACTACAGAGAGGATTATATAGATATAATGTCCATATCTACACTACAGATATAATGTCCATATCTACACTATAGATATAATGTCCATATCTACACTACAGATATAATGTCCATATCTACACTATAGATATAATGTCCATATCTACACTGGGAGCCCCCACCTACAGATATAATGTCCATATCTACACTATAGATATAATGTCCATATCTACACTACAGAGATGATTATATAGATATAATGTCCATATCTACACTACTGATATAATGTCCATATCTACACTACAGAGATGATTATATAGATATAATGGAGATGATTATATAGATATAATGTCCATATCTACACTACAGAGATGATTATATAGATATAATGTCCATATCTACACTACAGAGATGATTATATAGATATAATGTCCATATCTACACTACAGAGATGATTATATAGATATAATGTCCATATCTACACTATAGATATAATGTCCAACATAAGATATAATGTCCATATCCAGATGATTATATAGATATAATGTCCATATCTACACTATAGATATAATGTCCATATCTACGCTACAGATATTATTATATAGATATAATGTCCATATCTACACTATAGATATAATGTCCATATATACACTACAGATATAATGTCCATATCTACACTATAGATATAATGTCCATATATACACTACAGATATAATGTCCATATCTACACTATAGATATAATGTCCATATCTACACTACAGAGATTATTATATAGATATAATGTCCATATCTACACTATAGATATAATGTCCATATCTACACTACAGAGATGATGTCCATATCTACACTACAGAGATGATTATATAGATATAATGTCCATATCTACACTACAGATTTGTCCATATCTACACTATAGATATAATGTCCATATCTCAACTACAGATATAAGTCCATCTGATATAATGTCCATATCTACACTAGATATAATGTCCATATTACACTATAGATATAATGTCCATATCTACACTATAGATATAATGTCCATATCTAGACTATAGATCATAATGTCCATATCTACACTATAGATATAATGTCCATATCTACACTATAGATATAATGTCCATATCTCACTACAGATATAATGTCCATATCTACACTACAGAGATGATTATATAGATATAATGTCCATATCTCCATAGATATAATGTACCTGTCATTACATCATCTGGCTACACTATAGAGATAATGTCCATCCGTTAGATATAATGTCCATATCTACACTACAGGTCCATATCTACACTACAGAGATGATTATATAGATATAATGTCCATATCTACACTACAGAGATGATTATATAGATATAATGTCCATATTTACACTATAGATATAATGTCCATATCTACACTACAGATATAATGTCCATATCTACACTACAGAGACGATTATATAGATATAATGTCCATATCTACACTACTGATATAATGTCCATATCTACACTACAGAGATGATTATATAGATATAATGTCCATATCTACACTACAGAGATGATTATATAGATATAATGTCCATATCTACACTACAGAGATGATTATATAGATATAATGTCCATATCTACACTACAGAGATGATTATATAGATATAATGTCCATATCTACACTACAGAGATGATTATATAGATATAATGTCCATATCTACACTATAGATATAATGTCCATATCTACACTATAGATATAATGTCCATATCACAATGATTATATAGATATAATGTCCATATCTACACTACAGATCAATGTCCATATCTACACTATAGATATAATGTCCATATCTACACTACAGATATTATTATATAGATATAATGTCCATATCCTTTACTGTAGATATAATGTCCATATCTACACTATCATATAATGTCCATCCACTACAGATATAATGTCCATATCTACACTATAGATATAATGTCCATATCTACACTACAGAGATATTATATAGTCCATATCTACACTACAGAGATGATGTCCATATCTACACTACAGAGATGATTATATAGATATAATGTCCATATCTACACTACAGATATAATGTCCATATCTACACTATAGATATAATGTCCATATCTACACTACAGATATAATGTCCATATCTACACTATAGATATAATGTCCATATCTACACTACAGATATAATGTCCATATCTACACTATAGATATAATGTCCATATCTACACTACAGAGATATAATGTATAATGTCCATATCTACACTACTGATATAATGTCCATATCTACACTACAGATATAATGTCCATATCTACACTACAGAGATGATTAGATATAATGTCCATATCTACACTATGATTATATAGATATAATGTCCATATCTACACTACAGATGATTATATAGATATAATGTCCATATCTACACTATAGATATAATGTCCATATCTACACTATAGATATAATGTCCATATCTACACTACAGATATTATATAGATATAATGTCCATATCTACACTACAGATATAATGTCCATATCTACACTATAGATATAATGTCCATATCTACGCTACAGATATTATTATATAGATATAATGTCCATATCTACACTATAGATATAATGTCCATATATACACTACAGATATAATGTCCATATCTACACTATAGATATAATGTCCATATATACACTACAGATATAATGTCCATATCTACACTATAGATATAATGTCCATATCTACACTACAGAGATATTAATAGATCCATATCTACACTATAGATATAATGTCCATATCTACACTACAGATATTATATAGATATAATGTCCATATCTACACTCAGAGATGATGTCCATATCTACACTACATTATATAGATATAATGTCCATATCTACACTACAGATATAATGTCCATATCTACACTATAGATATAATGTCCATATCTACACTACAGATATAATGTCCATATCTACACTATAGATATAATGTCCATATCTACACTACAGATATAATGTCCATATCTACACTATAGATATAATGTCCATATCTACACTACAGAGATGATTATATAGATATAATGTCCATATCTACACTACTGATATAATGTCCATATCTACACTACAGAGATGATTATATAGATATAATGTCCATATCTACACTATAGATATAATGTCCATATCTACACTTATAGATATAATGTCCATATCTACACTACAGAGATGATTATATAGATATAATGTCCATATCTACACTATAGATATAATGTCCATATCTACACTATAGATATAATGTCCATATCTACACTACAGAGATGATTATATAGATATAATGTCCATATCTACACTACAGATATAATGTCCATATCTACACTATAGATATAATGTCCATATCTACGCTACAGATATTATTATATAGATATAATGTCCATATCTACACTATAGATATAATGTCCATATATACACTACAGATATAATGTCCATATCTACACTATAGATATAATGTCCATATATACACTACAGATATAATGTCCATATCTACACTATAGATATAATGTCCATATCTACACTACAGAGATGATTATATAGATATAATGTCCATATCTACACTATAGATATAATGTCCATATCTAGATAGAATGATGTCCATATCTACACTACAGAGATGATTATATAGATATAATGTCCATATCTACACTACAGATATAATGTCCATATCTACACTATAGATATAATGTCCATATCTACACTACAGATATAATGTCCATATCTACACTATAGATATAATGTCCATATCTACACTACAGATATAATGTCCATATCTACACTATAGATATAATGTCCATATCTACACTATAGATATAATGTCCATATCTAGACTATAGATATAATGTCCATATCTACACTATAGATATAATGTCCATATCTACACTATAGATATAATGTCCATATCTACACTACAGATATAATGTCCATATCTACACTACAGATATTATTATATAGATATAATGTCCATATCTACACTATAGATATAATGTCCATATCTACACTATAGATATAATGTCCATATCTACACTATAGATATAATGTCCATATCTACACTACAGATATTATTATATAGATATAATGTCCATATCTACACTACAGATATTATTATATAGATATAATGTCCATATCTACACTACAGAGATGATTATATAGATATAATGTCCATATCTACACTACAGATATAATGTTCATATCTACACTATAGATATAATGTCCATATCTACACTACAGATATAATGTTCATATCTACACTATAGATATAATGTCCATATCTACACTATAGATATAATGTCCATATCTACACTATAGATATAATGTCCATATCTACACTATAGATATAATGTCCATATCTACACTATAGATATAATGTCCATATCTACACTATAGATATAATGTCCATATCTACACTACAGATATAATGTCCATATCTACACTATAGATATAATGTCCATATCTACACTATAGATATAATGTCCATATCTACACTACAGATATAATGTCCATATCTACACTATTAGATATAATGTCCATATCTACACTATAGATATAATGTCCATATCTACACTACAGATGTGATTATATAGATATAATGTCCATATCTACACTACAGATATAATGTCCATATCTACACTATAGATATAATGTCCATATCTACACTACAGATATAATGTCCATATCTACACTACAGATATAATGTCCATATCTACACTACAGATATTATTATATAGATATAATGTCCATATCTACACTATAGAGATGATTATATAGATATAATGTCCATATCTACACTATAGAGATAATGTCCATATCTACACTATAGATATAATGTCCATATCTACACTACAGATATAATGTACATATCTATACTATAGATATAATGTACATCTCTACACTATAGAGATGATTATATAGATATAATGTCCATATCTTCACTATAGATATAATGTCCATATCTACACTATAGATATAATGTCCATATCTCACTACATAGATTATTATATAGATATAATGTCCATATCTACACTATAGCTATAATGTCCATATCTACACTATAGATATAATGTCCATATCTACACTATAGATATAATGTCCATATCTACACTATAGATATAATGTCTATATCTACACTATAGAGTTTCTTCTACAGATATAATGTCCATATCTACACTACAGATATAATGTCCATATCTACACTATAGATATAATGTCCATATCTACACTATAGATATAATGTCCATATCTACACTATAGATATAATGTCTATATCTACACTATAGAGTTTCTTCTACAGATATAATGTCTATATCTACACTATAGATATAATGTCCATATCTACACTACAGAGATGATTATATAGATATAATGTCCACATCTACACTACAGATATAATGTCCATATCTACACTATAGATATTATTATATACATATAATGTCCATATCTACACTATAGATATAATGTCCATATCTACACTATAGATATAATGTCTATATCTCCACTATAGAGTTTCTTCTACAGATATAATCACCAAGTCAGGCTCCTTATGTCCTCTCTGTGATAGTTCTCTGTTCTGGGGCGTCATGTGATGGGGCTGCATCAATATGTGGTCATTCACCTTCAGACCACATGATGTTTCTCTGCTCTGTTCTGCACCTCAGGACACACAAACACACTGACACCCACAGCACTAGGAGGGTATAACTGTGTCCCTATATGGTCCAATATGTAGAGACATGTTTCTGTGGAGTCTCTAGATGTCCAGAAGTGTGTCCACATGGTTCTATTAGTGTGTAAACCGTTGGGACTGAGCCTTGGCCAGGTATGCCCACTACAATAGCCTGGTTCTGGTGCCAAGCTGGTTCTGCGCTCTTTGCCCAGTACACATGGAACTGTCATGTTTGGCTGTACAGTGACATTAGTGACGTTGACAGCCATGGAGTTGGCAAGATCAAGAACAGATCTGGGACCAGGCTAGCTGCATCTGGGACCAGGCTAGTCAGTCTACTGCTGCAATACAAACTGATCTGGGACCAGGCTAGTCAGTCTACTGCTGCAATACAAACTGATCTGGGACCAGGCTAGTCAGTCTACTGCTGCAATACAAACTGATCTGGGACCAGGCTAGTCAGTCTACTGCTGCAATACAAACTGATCTGGGACCAGGCTAGTCAGTCTACTGCTGCAATACAAACAGATCTGGGACCAGGCTAGTCAGTCTACTGCTGCAATACAAACAGATCTGGGACCAGGCTCGTCAGTCTACTGCTGCAATACAAACAGATCTGGGACCAGGCTAGTCAGTCTACTGCTGCAATACAAACTGATCTGGGACCAGGCTAGTCAGTCTACTGCTGCAATACAAACAGATCTGGGACCAGGCTAGTCAGTCTACGGCTGCAATACAATCAGATCTGGGACCAGGCTAGTCAGTCTACTGCTGCAATACAAACTGATCTGGGACCAGGCTAGTCAGTCTACTGCTGCAATACAAACAGATCTGGGACCAGGCTAGTCAGTCTACGGCTGCAATACAATCAGATCTGGGACCAGGCTAGTCAGTCTACTGTTGCAATACAAGCTGATCTGGGCCAGGCTAGTCAGTCTACTGCTGCAATACAAACTGATCTGGGACCAGGCCAGTCAGTCTACTGCTGCAATACAAACAGATCTGGGACCAGGCTAGTCAGCTGCAATACAAACAGATTTGGGACCAGGCTGCAATACAATCAAACTGATCTGGGACCAGTCCAGTCAGTCTACTGCTGCAATACAAACTGATCTGGGACCAGGCTAGTCAGTCTACTGCTGCAATACAAGCTGATCTGGGCCAGGCTAGTCAGTCTACTGCTGCAATACAAACTGATCTGGGACCAGGCTAGTCAGTCTACTGCTGCAATACAAACAGATCTGGGACCAGGCTAGTCAGTCTACTGCTGCAATACAAACAGATCTGGGACCAGGCTAGTCAGTCTACTGCTGCAATACAAACTGATCTGGGACCAGGCTAGTCAGTCTACTGCTGCAATACAAACTGATCTGGGACCAGCCTAGTCAGTCTACTGCTGCAATACAAACTGATCTGGGACCAGCCTAGTCAGTCTACTGCTGCAATACAAACTGATCTGGGACCAGGCTAGTCAGCTGCAATACAAACAGATCTGGGACCAGGCTCGTCAGTCTACTGCTGCAATACAAACAGATCTGGGACCAGGCCAGTCAGTCAACGGCTGCAATACAATGATCTGGGACCAGGCTAAACAGATCTGGGACCAGGCTCGTCAGTCTACTGCTGCAATACAAAATGATCAGGGGACCAGGCTAGTCAGCTGCAATACAAACAGATCTGGGACCAGGCTCGTCAGTCTACTGCTGCAATACAAACAGATCTGGGACCAGGCCAGTCAGTCTACGGCTGCAATACAATCAGATCTGGGACCAGGCTAGTCAGTCTACTGCTGCAATACAAACTGATCTGGGACCAGGCTCGTCACCCTACTGCTGCAATACAAACAGATCTGGGACCAGGCTAGTCAGTCTACTGCTGCAATACAAACTGATCTGGGACCAGGCTAGTCAGTCTACTGCTGCAATACTAATAAAGTTGTTAGTGTAAACTTCACAGAGAGCTTATGGTTCATGGTTTCTGGTACAGTAGGTCACATGAGCTGCGTTTGACACACATTTCATTTTGCCATTTGAAGATAAATTAGGCCTGGATTCAATCAGATCGGCCTTAGCCAACATCCGCATCGGGGTTGTTTTAACGGTCTCTGAGGAATCTGCTTTAGACCTGACAAATCCACAAGTGGCTCCCAGCTTTAAACCTAAAGCGTCCTTACTGACTGACTCCATTGTCCCCATGGGGAAATGTTGTTGCAGTGTCATGTACACATTTAAAGTGGCGTTTAGATACAAAACCAAATTAACAATACAACTTTCATAACAGTTACATACCAACAAAAAAAAAATATTAAAGACTAGCCTGCTGGTCTTACTGAGTCTATAGGAACATTAGCCTGCTGGCCTTACTGAGTCTATAGGAACATTAGCCTGCTGGCCTTACTGAGTCTATAGGAACATTAGCCTGCTGGCCTTACTGAGTCTATAGGAACATTAGCCTGCTGGCCTTACTGAGTCTATAGGAACATTAGCCTGCTGGCCTTACTGAGTCTATAGGAACATTAGCCTGCTGGCCTTACTGAGTCTATAGGAACATTAGCCTGCTGGCCTTACTGAGTCTATAGGAACATTAGCCTGCTGGCCTTACTGAGTCTATAGGAACATTAGCCTGCTGGCCTTACTGAGTCTATAAGAACATTAGCCTGCTGGCCTTACTGAGTCTATAGGAACATTAGCCTGCTGGTCTTACTGAGTCTATAAGAACATTAGCCTGCTGGCCTTACTGAGTCTATAGGAACATTAGCCTGCTGGTCTTACTGAGTCTATAGGAACATTAGCCTGCTGGCCTTACTGAGTCTATATGAACATTAGCCTGCTGGTCTTACTGAGTCTATAGGAACATTAGCCTGCTGGCCTTACCGAGTCTATATGAACATTAGCCTGCTGGTCTTACTGAGTCGATAGGAACATTAGCCTGCTGGCCTTACTCTATATGAACATTAGCCTGCTGGTCTTACTGAGTCGAAGGAACATTAGCCTGCTGGTCCTTACTGAGTCTATAGGAACATTAGCCTGCTGGTCTTACTGAGTCTATAGGAACATTTGCCTGCTGGTCTTACTGAGTCTATAGGAACATTAGCCTGCTGGTCTTACTGAGTCTATAGGAACATTAGCCTGCTGGCCTTACCGAGTCTATATGAACATTAGCCTGCTAGCCTTACTGAGTCGATAGGAACATTAGCCTGCTGGCCTTACTGAGTCGATAGGAACATTAGCCTGCTGGCCTTACTGAGTCGATAGGAACATTAGCCTGCTGGAATTACTGAGTGGATAGGAAGATTAGCCTGCTGGCCTTACTGAGTCGATAGGAACATTAGCCTGCTGGCCTTACTGGGTCGATAGGAACATTAGCCTGCTGGCCTTACTGAGTCTATAGGAAGATTAGCCCGAGCTATTTAGGAGGGATATCACACCTGGCACAAATGATTGTCTAGTTGTGTTTTTCCTGCTGAGGGGTGTTCTATACCTGCACCCAGAGGGGAGTAGTTCAAAGTCCGGGTACAGAGGATGGTTTGGGTCTAAAATTATTTTGTGAGCCTTGCTGAGGGCCCTGACCTGAAAGATCTCATCCAGGCCTGTCTGTTTGACTCCAAGTACCTTGGGGAGGGCCCTGACCTTAAAGATCTCATCCAGGCCTGTCTGTTTGACTCCCAGTACCTTGGGGAGGGCCCTGACCTTAAAGACCTCATCCAGGCCTGTCTGTTTGACTCCAAGTACCTTGGGGAGGGCCCTGACCTTAAAGATCTCATCCAGGCCTGTCTGTTTGACTCCCAGTACCTTGGGGAGGGCCCTGACCTTAAAGACCTCATCCAGGCCTGTCTGTTTGACTCCAAGTACCTTGGGGGGGGGCCCTGACCTTAAAGATCTCATCCAGGCCTGTCTCTTTGACTCCAAGTACCTTGGGGAGGGCCCTGACCTTAAAGATCTCATCCAGGCCTATCTGTTTGACTCCAAGTACCTTGGGGAGGGCCCTGACCTTAAAGATCTCATCCAGGCCTGTCTGTTTGACTCCCAGTACCTTGGGGAGGGCCCTGACCTTAAAGATCTCATCCAGGCATGTCTGTTTGACAACTATTAGTGTACAAGATGTACAGGAGTGGGGACAAAACACATCCCTGTGTTGGTGGTGGAGTGGAGACACAACACATCCCTGAGGAGAGACTGTGTTGGTGGTGGAGTGGGGACACAACACATCCCTGAGGAGAGCACATCCCTGAGGAGAGACATTGCTGTGTTGGTGGTGGAATGTGATGGAGACATCCTCATTATTACATCATCCCTGATTAGGAGACAGACTGTGATGTGGTGGTCAGCATGTGATGAGACACAGACATCATTATTACATCATAATGTGATGTAATCTACACCTCCATTAGATCACAGACATCCTCATTATTACATCATAATGTGATGTAATCTACACCTCCATTAGGATCACAGACATCCTCATTATTACATCATAATGTGATGTAATCTACACCTCCATTAGGATCACAGACATCCTCATTATTACATCAGAATGTGATGTAATCTACACCTCCATTAGGATCACAGACATCCTCATTATTACATCATAATGTGATGTAATCTACACCTCCATTAGGATCACAGACATCCCTTATTACATCATAATGTGATGTAGATCACAGACCTGTGTTGATGTAATCTACACCTCCATTAGGACATCCTCATTATTACATCATAATGGATGTAATCTACACCTCCATTAGGATCACAGACACATCCCTACACCTCCATTATGATCAGACATCCTCATTATTACATCATAATGTGATGTAATCTACACCTCCATTAGGATCACAGACATCCTCATTATTACATCAGAATGTGATGTAATCTACACCTCCATTAGGATCACAGACATCCTCATTATTACATCAGAATGTGATGTAATCTACACCCCATTAGGATCACAGACATCCTCATTATTACATCATAATGTGATGTAATCTGCACCTCCATTAGGATCACAGACATCCTCATTATTACATCAGCATGTGATGTAATCTACACCTCCATTAGGATCACAGACATCCTCATTATTACATCAGAATGTGATGTAATCTACACCTCCATTAAGATCACAGACATCCTCATTATTACATCATAATGTGATGTAATCTACACCTCCATTAGGATCACAGACATCCTCATTATTACATCATAATGTGATGTAATTACACCTCCATTAGGATCACAGACATCCTCATTATTACATCATAATGTGATGTAATCTACACCTCCATTAGGATCACAGACATCCTCATTATTACATCAGAATGTGATGTAATCTACACCTCCATTAGGATCACAGACATCCTCATTATTACATCATAATGTGATGTAATCTACACCTCCATTAGGATCACAGACATCCTCATTATTACATCATAATGTGATGTAATCTACACCTCCATTAGGATCATAGACATCCTCATTATTACATCAGCATGTGATGTAATCTACACCTCCATTAGGATCACAGACATCCTCATTATTACATCATAATGTGATGTAATCTACACCTCCATTAGGATCACAGACATCCTCATTATTACATCATAATGTGATGTAATCTACACCTCCATTAGGATCACAGACATCCTCATTATTACATCATAATGTGATGTAATCTACACCTCCATTAGGATCACAGACATCCTCATTATTACATCAGAATGTGATGTAATCTACACCTCCATTAGGATCACAGACATCCTCATTATTACATCATAATGTGATGTAATCTACACCTCCATTAGGATCACAGACATCCTCATTATTACATCATAATGTGATGTAATCTACACCTCCATTAGGATCACAGACATCCTCATTATTACATCAGAATGTGATGTAATCTACACCTCCATTAGGATCACAGACATCCTCATTATTACACCTCCATTAGGATCACAGACATCCTCATTATTACATCATAATGTGATGTAATCTACACCTCCATTATGATCACAGACATCCTCATTATTACATCATAATGTGATGTAATCTACACCTCCATTAGGATCACAGACATCCTCATTATTACATCAGAATGTGATGTAATCTACACCTCCATTAGGATCACAGACATCCTCATTATTACATCAGAATGTGATGTAATCTACACCTCCATTAGGATCACAGACATCCTCATTATTACATCATAATGTGATGTAATCTACACCTCCATTAGGATCACAGACATCCTCATTATTACATCAGCATGTGATGTAATCTACACCTCCATTAGGATCACAGACATCCTCATTATTACATCAGAATGTGATGTAATCTACACCTCCATTAAGATCACAGACATCCTCATTATTACATCATAATGTGATGTAATCTACACCTCCATTAGGATCACAGACATCCTCATTATTACATCATAATGTGATGTAATCTACACCTCCATTAGGATCACAGACATCCTCATTATTACATCATAATGTGATGTAATCTACACCTCCATTAGGATCACAGACATCCTCATTATTACATCAGAATGTGATGTCAAGACATCTCATTATTACATCAGAATGTGATGTAATCCACCTTAGGATCACAGACATCCTCATTATTACATCATAATGTGATGTAATCTACACCTCCATTAGGATCACAGACATCCTCATTATTACATCAGAATGTGATGTAATCTACACCTCCATTAGGATCACAGACATCCTCATTATTACATCAGAATGTGATGTCAGAAACCTGGCCGGGTGATGCCAGAATAACACCCTATCCCTCAACGTAACCAAGACAAAGGAGATGATTGTGGGCTACAGGAAAAGGAGGTGCGAGCACAGCCCCATTCTCATCGACGGGGCTGTAGTGGAGCGGGTCGAGAGCTTCACTTTCTTTGGTGTCGACATCACCAACAAACTAGAACGGTCCAAACACACCAAGACAGTCGTGAAGAGGGCACGACAAAACCTATTCCCCCTCAGGAGACTGAAAATATTTGGCATGTATCCTCAGATCCTCAAAAGGTTCTACAGCTGCAACATCGAGAGCATCCTGACTGGTTGCATCACTGCCTGGTACGACAATTGCTCAGCCTCTTACCGCAAGGCACTTCAGAGGGTAGTGCGTACGGCCCAGTACATCACTGGGGCAAAGCTGCATGCCATCCAGGACCTCTGCACCAGGCGGTGTCAGAGGAAGGTCCTAATAATTGTGCATAGTCACTTTAACTATACATTCATGTACATACTACCTCAATTGGCCTGACCAACCAGTGCTCCCGCACATTGGCTAACCGGGCTATCTGCATTGTGTCCCACCACCCAAATACACTTTGATTTGATTTGATTGGGATCATAGACATCATCATCATTTCCTTTCAGGACTTTTCCATTGAGCGTAATTATTTATATTTATAAACTGGGTGGTTCAAGCCCTGAATGCTGATTGGCTGAAAGCCGTGGTATATTACACCATATACCATTGGTATAAAAAAGGTACTATTTACTGGTCTAATTATGCTAGTTACCAGTTTATAACAGCAATAAGGCACCTCAGGGGTTTGTGGTATATGGCCAGTATACCACGGCTAAGAGCTGTATCCTGGCACTCAGCATTGTGTTATGTTGACCACATACCACACGTCATCGGCCTTATCGCTTAAATAGCCTGCCTACACTTTCTAACGCGAGTGGGAGGGGTGTGGGCGCGTGGCTTGATCCCAAGAGCAGCTGCTAACCAATTGGATAACTCCGACCACAACACCACCAAAATATCCCTATGCCAGTGTTTACTATCGCTAGTTAACTCTTGATCTGATTGAATCTAGGCCTTCAATATTTTGTGTGGAATTGATACTTGTTATTGAAATTTCACATGTAAATCTAATTATTTTTCAACACAAACTCTCACAGAGATTGGAAGTGACCATTTGAGGAGAGCATGATTGAGTTGACTATGACGCGGTGTGGGCTACAGTAATGTGGACATGGTGTGGTAGCCGAGGCCTACCAGCTACTGGCTCTGTGGTTACTGTAGCACAGAGCCAGGCTGTGCAGTACTGTACTGGTGAAGCCTATGCTGTGGCCATTTTCTGCCCCGTTGAACCACTCATCTTAATTCCCAGTGCTCCTCAAATCAGATGCGCTCTGCATCAAATCAACTATTTGACAGATGCGGCATAGGTCTGTAGTCTGAATAGTAGTAGAATCCCTACAGCGCTCAACCAGACACAGGACCACCCCGACGCTGAGGTGGAGGCCCGGTCAGACCGACCAAACTACCAGGGAACCGCTTCTCTCTCTCCCTTATTAACACTTCATCACCACCCGAGCCAGGGCAATGGCCAATCCCGTCTATTCCTCAGATTTTCGGGATTATCCATTTCAGGGATTGTCTGCTATCTCTGTCTGTTTAGGGCAACCTACCGGCACACCAAAGTGAAGCCGATGGGGAAAATAAAGCATCATTTTAAGGGTTCTGGGGCCGTAATTTAACATTCCACATTATAACATTGAAATAACTCCTTCACTGCGCATCACGCAGCCGCAAATGTTTCCCGGGACAGGGTGCCCGTTGGCTCAAATTATAATGTTCACTTTCTCCTGCACACAGACTGTTGAGTTGACAGACACGCTGACAGATTGACAGGCTGAACGCATTCTGCTTTATTGTTTCAGTTGTAGAGCCATACTGACTTTATTTCCCCTCTGAGGGCGTCAGGGAAGTTGGATGTTTGATTTAGTTCATTTAAAGCGCGACCAGGAATTCCACAACATATCCACTCTCTATGTACAGTAGTCTACTTCACATTCTTCCGTTGAACATAATATATAATGTGTGTACGGCAGGCTACGTGTTGGAATAGCTGAGCCGCAGACCAGCCCTGTCTATTGTCTACCTGAGGTATAGAAGGAGTGTATTCCGGGGAGGTAAAGGAGTGAATTTGCCCGTACTGGTTTTCTGTTCACCCCCGGGGGCAGCGCTCAGCGCATAGCGTTACACATTCCGACTGGATCTACCCCATATGATGGGCTTTCTTTACCGAGCCTCAAAACACATTCTACACAATACTGGGCTATTATTCAACTGTCTTATTGAAGGAAATATATCATTTATAATTCAATCCCTTCCATGTATCCAAACCGTACGTTTAGATGTGGTTTTAGAACAGTTTTACAACAGTACAGCCTCTACTATATCAGCTGCAACGGTAGCTACCGACTTCACAACAGATCATGTTGATATATTTCACTCTTTCGTTGTTTTCCTCGTTTTAATGCCACTTTCTCCTTGAAACACGCCGCTCGGTCTGTCACTCAAGACACGGTCGGTGTCACAGCGACTGAGTTACAAATCAAAACAACATCAGTTGAGCCAGTAAAGTTGTTTTGTAAACGTGTCTTACCGTAATAAAGGTAACCATAGCATCGGTGTGTAAATATCCAGCAGAGCCGACATGGAGGTGCTGATATATACAGAATCCTTTTCGAAACTTCCCACTTTAAAGCGCACCGCCTATGCGTGCTACTACAGTCCTGCTTTCGCGAAGAGAGTAGTGCCCTCTCTCTCTCTCTCTCTCTCTCTCCCTCTCTCTCTCTCTCTGTGTCTCTCTCTGTGTCTCTCTCTCTGTGTCTCTCTGTGTCTCTCTCTGTGTGTGTCTCTCTCTCTCTCTCTCTCTCTGTGTCTCTCTCTCTCTCTCTCTCTGGTTGCATTCGTAATCTGCAGCTCTGACGGACAGATGGCTGCTGGCCTATGTGCTTTAGAGAGGCAGACGCCTGCCCGTCGGAGCTATGGACATCGACTAGGACAGATACCGGTATCTAACTCCTGTATATACAGTAATGCTCTCCCTATCACAAAAATCGAGGGCTATCACTAACCCTAACATCCAGGGCTATCACTAACCCTAACATCCAGGGCTATCACTACCCTAACATCCAGGGCTATCACTAACCCTAACATCCAGGGCTATCACTAACCCTAACATCCAGGGCTATCACTAACCCTAACACCCAGGGCTATCACTAACCCTAACATCCAGGGCTATCACTAACCCTAACATCCAGGGCTATCACTACCCTAACATCCAGGGCTATCACTAACCCTAACATCCAGGGCTATCACTAACCCTAACATCCAGGGCTCTCACTAACCCTAACATCCAGGGCTATCACTAACATCCAGGGCTATCACTAACCCTAACATCCAGGGCTATCACTAACCCTAACATCCAGGGCTCTCACTAACCCTAACATCCAGGGCTATCACTAACCCTAACATCCAGGGCTATCACTAACCCTAACATCCAGGGCTATCACTAACCCTAACATCCAGGGCTATCACTAACCCTAACATCCAGGGCTATCACTAACCCTAACATCCAGGGCTATCACTAACCCTAACATCCAGGGCTATCACTAACCCTAACATCCAGGGCTATCACTAACCCTAACATCCAGGGCTATCACTAACCCTAACATCCAGGGCTATCACTACCCTAACATCCAGGGCTATCACTAACCCTAACATCCAGGGCTATCACTAACCCTAACATCCAGGGCTATCACTAACCCTAACATCCAGGGCTATCACTAACCCTAACATCCAGGGCTATCACTAACCCTAACATCCAGGGCTATCACTAACCCTAACATCCAGGGCTATCACTAACATCCAGGGCTATCACTAACCCTAACATCCAGGGCTATCACTAACCCTAACATCCAGGGCTATCACTAACCCTAACATCCAGGGCTATCACTAACCCTAACATCCAGGGCTATCACTAACCCTAACATCCAGGGCTATCACTAACCCTAACATCCAGGGCTATCACTAACCCTAACATCCAGGGCTATCACTAACATCCAGGGCTATCACTAACCCTAACATCCAGGGCTATCACTAACATCCAGGGCTATCACTAACCCTAACATCCAGGGCTATCACTAACCCTAACATCCAGGGCTATCACTAACATCCAGGGCTATCACTAACCCAGGGCTAACATCCAGGGCTATCACTAACCCTAACATCCAGGGCTATCACTAACCCTAACATCCAGGGCTATCACTAACCCTAACATCCAGGGCTATCACTAACCCTAACATCCAGGGCTATCACTAACCCTAACATCCAGGGCTATCACTAACATCCAGGGCTATCACTAACATCCAGGGCTATCACTAACATCCAGGGCTATCACTAACCCTAACATCCAGGGCTATCACTAACCCTAACATCCAGGGCTATCACTATCCCTAACACCCAGGGCTATCACAAACCCTAACATCCAGGGCTATCACTAACCCTAACATCCAGGGCTATCACTATCCCTAACATCCAGGGCTATCACAAACCCTAACATCCAGGGCTATCACTAACCCTAACATCCAGGGCTATCACTATCCCTAACATCCAGGGCTATCAAACATCCAGGGCTATCAGTAACCCTAACATCCAGGGCTCTCACTAACCCTAACACCCAGGGCTATCACAAACCCTAACATCCAGGGCTATCACTAACATCCAGGGCTATCACTAACCCTAACATCCAGGGCTATCACTAACCCTAACATCCAGGGCTATCACTAACCCTAACATCCAGGGCTATCACTAACATCCAGGGCTATCACTAACCCTAACATCCAGGGCTATCACTAACCCTATCATCCAGGGCTATCACTAACCCTAACATCCAGGACTCCACTTGTATCACTCATGACTCTACTGGTATCTATCAGGACTCTGCTGGTATCAATCAGGACTCTGCTGGTATCTATCAGGACTCTGCTGGTATCTATCAGGACTCTGCTGGTATCTATCAGGACTCTACTGCAATATCTATCAGTACTCTAATGGCATCTATCAGGACTCTACTGGTATCTATCAGGACTCTACTGGTATCTATCATGACTCTACTGGTATCTATCAGGACTCTACTGGTATCTATCAGGACTCTGCTGGTATCAATCAGGACTCTACTGGAATCTATCAGGACTCTACTGCTATCTATCAGGACTCTGCTGGTATCAATCAGGACTCTACTGGTATCTATCAGGACTCTACTGGTATCTATCAGGACTCTACTGGTATCTATCAGGACTCTGCTGGTATCAATCAGGACTCTACTGGAATCTATCAGGACTCTACTGCTATCTATCAGTACTCGACTGGCATCTATCAGGACTCTACTGGTATCTATCATGACTCTACTGGTATCTATCAGGACTCTACTGGTATCTATCAGGACTCTACTGGTATCTATCAGGACTCTACTGGTATCTATCAGGACTCTACTGGTATCTATCAGGACTCTACTGGCATCTATCAGGACTCTACTGGCATCTATCAGGACTCTGCTGGTATCTATCAGGACTCTACTGGTATCTATCAGTACTCTGCTGGTATCAATCAGGACTCTGCTGGTATCAATCAGGACTCTACTGGTTGTCTATTTGTTTGTGGGTATGTGGGTATGTGTGTGTGTGTGTGTGTGTGTGTGTGTGTGTGTGTGTGTGTGTGTGTGTGTGTGTGTGTGTGTGTGTGTGTGTGTGTGTGTGTGTGTGTGTGTGTGTGTGTGTGTGTGTGTGTGTGTGTGTGTGTGTGCGTGTCAGGTCAGCAGACCAGAATCAGCAGCTTCCAGTAATAACTACATTCAACATCTCACTTCGAAGACATGTTGAAAAATGTATGCTCTAGAGAAGTTCATTCTGCTAGCCCCAACCTTCTCTCCTCTCTTCTCTCACCTCTCCCTCTCTCTCTCCAGCCCCAACTGAACCCTAACCCTCTCTACCCACTCTCCTCACCCAGCCCCCCCAGCCCCACCCTAAACCCCCCTTCCCACTCTTCTCACCCAACCCCACCCTAACCCCCCCTCTCCACTCTTCTCACCCTGCCCCCCAGCCCCACCCTAACCCCCTCTCTCCACTCTTCTCACCCAGCCCCACCCTAACCTCCCCTTCCCACTGATCTCACCCAGCCCCACCCTAACCTCCCCTTCCCACTCTTCTCACCCAGTCCCACCCTAACCCCTCATTCCCACTCTTCTCACCCTGCTCCCCCAGCCCCACCCCAGGAAGGGAGAGGAGAGAGGAAGGGAGAGGAGAGAGGAAGGGAGAGGAAGGGAGAGGAAGAGAGAGGAGAGAGGAAGGGAGAGGAAGGGAGAGGAGAGAGGGAGGGAGAGGGGAGGAAGATGGGAAGGAAGAGGCCAGCATGGCCATCGATCCCTTATAGAGGACTCATATTTGTATCTTTACCATAAAGGCATCTGTGACAGCATGAGCAGCACCATTGACGCTATCTCCATTTTAAAGTAGTCTTTTTTTAAATACATAAAGCTAATATTGGTGATGTACCGCCACCTGCAGTGCTGGAGTCCGGAAACAAATCTTGTCATTAATTTATTGTTTCAAGTTCAGTTTTCAATTCCAATCCGAGTTTTAATGTTACATGCACAAGTGCAGTGAAATGCCTTTCTTGCTAGCTCTATCATAACCACTAGATGGCTGTGATATAGCTTAAAGCCATTTCCATATCGTAAGCAACCCAATTTGAAGAAGAAAACAATGCTCTGATCATTGACTGATCACTCCCAACCTATAGGAATCCTCACCCAGTTGACTACTTTAAAATGCTGGAAGCCCTCAAAAGGCAACGTCCATGCTCAAAGGGGTTACAACCATCTACATCCTGTCTCTATCTCTATGGTCTGGACAGCAGCCAGTGGAACGGCTGGAACATAAGAGACAGAGGTCAGCTAGATTACAGGCTGCAGGCCTGAGCAGCGCTCTACTGTAGTACATGTAGTAGAACAGGCCTGGGCAGGGCTCTACTGTAGTACATGTAGTAGAACATGTAGTAGAACAGGCCTGGGCAGGGCTCTACTGTAGTACATGTAGTAGAACAGGCCTGGGCAGCGCTCTACCGTAGTACATGTAGTAAAACAGGCCTGGGCATGGCTCTACTGTAGTACATGTAGTAGAACAGGCCTGGGCATGGCTCTACTGTAGTACATGTAGTAGAACAGGCCTGGGCATGGCTCTACCGTAGTACATGTAGTAGAACAGGCCTGGGCATGGCTCTACCGTAGTACATGTAGTAGAACAGGCCTGGGCATGGCTCTACCATAGTACATGTAGTAGAACAGGCCTGAATTGGGGTTTGTTGCACAACAATGCGGTTATAATAATTTATAAACAAACTTTATAAACACCCATTTTCTCAGCACCATGGACCTGCTGTTTGTTCCCTCTTCCCTCAGCACCATGGACCTGCTGTTTGTTCCCTCAGCACCATGGACCTGGTATTTGTTCCCTCAGCACCATGGACCTGGTGTTTGTTCCCTCAGCACCATGGACCTGGTGTTTGTTCCCTCAGCACCATGGACCTGGTGTTTGTTCCCTCAGCACCATGGACCTGGTGTTTGTTCCCTCAGCACCATGGACCTGGTATTTGTTCCCTCAGCACCATGGACCTGGTATTTGTTCCCTCAGCACCATGGACCTGGTATTTGTTCCCTCAGCACCATGGACCTGGTGTTTGTTCCCTCAGCACCATGGACCTGGTATTTGTTCCCTCAGCACCATGGACCTGGTGTTTGTTCCCTGTTCCCTCAGCACCATGGACCTGGTGTTTGTTCCCTGTTCCCTCAGCACCATGGACCTGGTGTTTGTTCCCTGTTCCCTCAGCACCATGGACCTGGTGTTTGTTCCCTCAGCACCATGGACCTGGTGTTTGTTCCCTCAGCACCATGGACCTGGTGTTTGTTCCCTCAGCACCATGGACCTGGTGTTTGTTCCCTCAGCACCATGGACCTGGTATTTGTTCCCTCAGCACCATGGACCTGGTGTTTGTTCCCTGTTCCCTCAGCACCATGGACCTGGTGTTTGTTCTCTCAGCACCATGGACCTGGTGTTTGTTCCCTCAGCACCATGGACCTGGTGTTTGTTCTCTCAGCACCATGGACCTGGTGTTTGTTCCCTCAGCACCATGGACCTGGTGTTTGTTCCCTGATCCCTCAGCACCATGGACCTGGTGTTTGTTCCCTCAGCACCATGGACCTGGTATTTGTTCCCTGTTCCCTCAGCACCATGGACCTGGTGTTTGTTCCCTCAGCACCATGGACCTGGTGTTTGTTCCCTGTTCCCTCAGCACCATGGACCTGGTGTTTGTTCCCTCAGCACCATGGACCTGGTGTTTGTTCCCTGTTCCCTCAGCACCATGGACCTGGTGTTTGTTCCCTCAGCACCATGGACCTGCTGTTTGTTCCCTCAGCACCATGGACCTGGTGTTTGTTCCCTCAGCACCATGGACCTGGTGTTTGTTCCCTCAGCACCATGGACCTGGTGTTTGTTCCCTCAGCACCATGGACCTGGTGTTTGTTCCCTGTTCCCTCAGCACCATGGACCTGGTGTTTGTTCCCTGTTCCATCAGCACCATGGACCTGGTGTTTGTTCCTGTGGACCTCCCTCAGCACCATGGACCTGGTGTTTGTTCCCTCAGCACCATGGACCTGGTGTTTGTTCCCTCAGCACCATGGACCTGGTGTTTGTTCCCTCAGCACCATGGACCTGGTGTTTGTTCCCCCTCAGCACCATGGACCTGGTGTTTGTTCCCTGTTCCCTCAGCACCATGGACCTGGTGTTTGTTCCTCAGCACCATGGACCTGGTGTTTGTTCCTGTTCCTCAGCACCATGGACCTGGTGTTTGTTCCCTGTTCCCTCAGCACCATGGACCTGGTGTTTGTTCCCTCAGCACCATGGACCTGGTGTTTGTTCCCTGTTCCTCAGCACCATGGACCTGGTGTTTGTTCCCTCAGCACCATGGACCTGCTGTTTGTTCCCTCAGCACCATGGACCTGGTGTTTGTTCTCTCAGCACCATGGACCTGGTGT